>NW_015090865.1:3534088-3540872 GCF_001431845.1 Calidris pugnax | reverse complement strand
GTGTTACCAAAATATCCATCACTTTCATTTCTAATTAGTATCAGGAACACAATAAAATTAAATAAATCAAGTGAACAAGTCAGGAGAAAGTATGCCCAGTTTAAGCTAAACCTGCCATAAAAACCCTTTTCCAGTATAGTGCAAACAGCAAAATTATTGATTAACTTGTATTACTCCACAAGAAGAACAAATTATTGCTGATTAAAGCCATGCAGGTGATAAAGGAACTTAACCAACAAAAGCTGCCAGCTTTAGGTTAGGAAACAGCTGTGTCCCTAATTATGCAGTCTGATTTATACTCTATTAAATCAGTATATAAGTAACCCATTTCTCTGAAAGCATTTAAACCTCTTATATTCTACCAAACACAGCAATTTTATTTGAAATAAATGTATCCAGCTCTTTTGGGAACATATGGTATATTTCTCTCTTATTAATAATTCAGTTCAAATGAGCAAAAATTAGTTGGTGCAGTTACAGCTGATTTTGTCCTGAAAAGATCTGCATTAATTTTAGACGTTTTGTAAATTGGGCTATTAAATAAAAGCATTATATGTGAATTACCCTTTAAATTTTAAGCAAGTTGGTAGTTTAATGGTATTTTCTAGTCAGATTCATTTTCGATCTCTAAAAAATTATAGTCATTATAGTAAGACAAATTTTTGAAACCTGCTACTTCCATCCAATTACATATTGTACTAATAAGTAAACTAGAAAACTTTTATGCCTCATTTTCTCTATTTTGTCTTTTCTGTCAGGTGACAATTTCTCTCTTCGTTATCTCCTATGTAAATAAGAAGCCTCCTCACTGGTGAGGTCCACCTTAAAGCCTCTGGGTGGCTTCTGCTTCTCATCAGTTAAACTTCTGCCAGTTGCTGTTTCCACCCATCATTTCTGGTACGTGTGTGTGTGTGTGTGTGTGTGTTTCTGGGCTGGCAGTGATATGCATCAGGGAATTAGGAGGAAAGCGAATACATATTTTTGTATGAGAGAAATTTCAGTATGCTGCTGTGTTAGTCTAAGATGATCATCAGCTCTTTGTGATATATTTGCCTCTCAATGCAAGTGCATAACTTCTATTAGCGTTAATGGGAGTGCTGTTCATGAATCAAGAGGGTATGACCCCGTAAGTTTAAGTTCTGTTTCTGTTGCAATGACCAAAATGGTTTAAAAATGTGTGGGTAAAGTGGAATATGATGTGATGTAATGATGTTCCCAGCTAAGTACTTACTAAGCAGGAAGCCTTCAACTTTTCAAAGGATGTAGAGAAGCATAAATGCATTTATAGGGTGCGATTAATTCACAAGTGTGAAACCTAAATAAATTTCTAGACAGCTATTTTTAGTGTAGGCTTTTGATCCCTTCAGAAGGTTTGTGGTCTCTGACATGCTGCCACATAGAATTTTGTTGCTAAACATTTTATATTCATGTTTTGCATGTGAGTCTGGAACAAAGAAGCTTAACTCTTTGATTTTATTAACAAATTTGGACCTTGGAGCTAATGGCATATTCTAATATATTGTAGCATATCAAGGAAGGGGTTTTTTTCTTCCCTGTTATCCTGTGTTTATTTGTAGCTTGGGTTAGTTTATCTACTGAGTGCCCCACAATTAGCAGTTACTTGTGCAAATTAGAGAACAGCCATTTAGATTTCCACATGTAAAATACCTCAGAATATTACAGCATAAATCATTCTAATTTTAATAACTGCTTTGCTCACATATCTTCATTCACGTCTGTTCCTTTTTTGTTATATTATCTACCATTTTAGAAAGCTATCTAGCTTACTTACAGAGTTAAATTCAAATAGTCTAAAGGTTAATGTGAAACACTGGTAAGACATTATGAGCACAGCAGTATATTTTAAAGGCATTGAGCTGTTGGAATTACCAAGAGCGAATGCTCAGTGTAACTCCCCACTTCTTCACCCAGGAGGCTTACCAAAAAATCCCCTTTTCTGCATGCCAATGAGGTTCTGCACTAGGGCTGTGAGATGCCATCATGATGAGTCTTAAATAGAAATATCTTGTCTTCTTTGTTTCATAAGAACCCAGTTTAAGTCAGATTTCCATCTCATTGATCCCAAAGAGTATGCTGGTGGGAATACCCCATAACTTTCATTTACACCCAGATCCTGGGTGTAAACTTGACTCACAGGTGGTTTTGATTTGGCAGCACTGGATCCTTTGTCCCTCTGACACCCCAACCTAGGTGTCCTTCCAGCAGCAGAGGAGAGTCTTGGAAGGGGCTACTCAGGAACAAGTGTTGCTTTCAGTGGGTGAAGTGGTGATGAAGGAGGTAGAGAAGGAAAAGTTAACCAGTCTGTGACAGATAGGTGGTCTCCTGTCATAGGATGTGGCTCCATCTTGACCCCATCTAGCAGGTCATCCTCATAAATAAAGAGCAGGGAAAGATACACTGTGGAATGGGAGGGGGCATCACATGCTTCTAGTGTTTTAAAGATCATCCATGCTCCATCCCCCAAGTTTTTGGGGCTGGCATTTGTCTGTTGAGCTACTTGGAGGCCACCACATCCCTGGATTTTGTCTGCTCTGGTGAAAGGCCATGAGGCAATCTTGGCAGGAGCTGGGGAGAAAAATACTCCAGGTACCAGGTACTAATGAAACTGTCCCTGACACTAAATTATGTAAAGAAATAGCCACACGGCATCAAGAGCCAGTTAGGAGACAGTCTGATCTTCTGTGTGCTTTATGCTGTTTTATCTACACTTGATTCCATCAAACAAGTCCCAGTTTAACAGCACTCTGACTACGACAAGAATCAAAGTTGTCTTTGCTGGATGTTTGCATTAATTAAGCAACTGGTTTAAAAAAAAAATGTCTTGGAATTTTTTTTGAGAGTTCAATGAAGAAAGTCCTTATATTGGACAAGAACACCTTATATTGGACAAAAACAATAGTTTTACCTGTGGATCCATGTTCACGGATCAAGGGGAATAATTCCAAGTGCCACTTAAGGAGCCATATATTTTTCTGGAAAAAAAAAAAAGCAGAAAGATTTCCATAAAATGTAGAGAGAACATACATATTTATCTTATTCTAGAAAACTTAATACCATTGAATGAAAAAAGACATCTGGCATACAATTATACCCAAACCAGCTGCTCTGGGTGTTTAAATCCACTGACGGGTACTTTTTTTTTTTTCCTCCTTTAAACTGAAGAAGCAATATTTTTCCATTACACATTAAACACTCTTTGCAGTGATCCAGACCTATTTTCCATTGCATAGTCAGTCCCTCCTCGCAGCGCAAGGCAAAGGCAAGTGGAGGGATAACATCAGGCTGTGCTGCTTCTTTCATACACTCTCAGGTCACTGTCAGTGCCCTTGGTTGTGCAGATCCCTGGCTCAGCACCGTGTGCTGGGTTTTTTTTTTCAAGGATACAAACAGGACTTTTTGTTATGTGACTTTTATCAGGATATTTATATGAGCACCTGTAATGTGTATGGGTGAGAGGGAAGAGCGCATCATCTTATCTCTTCCACACCTACCTGTTCTCCTGCTGCCACTGCTTTCCCCCTGATATCCCTTCCCTCTATAGCCCACTCTGAGAGAAACCCTCAGGTTAATAATGATAAGTACTGATAAGATGAAAAAGGCAATAAAGTGTGTTCAAAGGGGCGCTCTTTGATCTTTCGGCAATATTCTACTTCCACTGATCCTGAGCACTGTCGATACTTGAATGACACAAACAACCTGGCCCAGAGGGTGCAAAGCTGGTAGAGCTCCACCACTTTACACTCACTCTCAGCCTGACCATTGCTAACAAAAACCAAAGGAACGTGGCAGATTTCCCTCTACCAAGTTTTGTGAGCAATAGGTTGAGATTCATGGTCCTTTTCAGTGACATGAACTATTTGGTCCCATTCACATCCCCTCAGCCAATTGCTCTGGGTGTTTAAATCCACTGACGGGTACTTTTTTTTTTTTCCTCCTTTAAACTGAAGAAGCAATATTTTTCCATTACACATTAAACACTCTTTGCAGTGATCCAGACCTATTTTCCATTGCATAGTCAGTCCCTCCTCGCAGCGCAAGGCAAAGGCAAGTGGAGGGATAACATCAGGCTGTGCTGCTTCTTTCATACACTCTCAGGTCACTGTCAGTGCCCTTGGTTGTGCAGATCCCTGGCTCAGCACCGTGTGCTGTTTTTCTCGTGCAGATCCCTGGCTCAGCACCGTGTGCTGGGTTTTTTTTTTCAAGGATACAAACAGGACTTTTTGTTATGTGACTTTTATCAGGATATTTATATGAGCACCTGTAATGTGTATGGGTGAGAGGGAAGAGCGCATCATCTTATCTCTTCCACACCTACCTGTTCTCCTGCTGCCACTGCTTTCCCCCTGATATCCCTTCCCTCTATAGCCCACTCTGAGAGAAACCCTCAGGTTAATAATGATAAGTACTGATAAGATGAAAAAGGCAATAAAGTGTGTTCAAAGGGGCGCTCTTTGATCTTTCGGCAATATTCTACTTCCACTGATCCTGAGCACTGTCGATACTTGAATGACACAAACAACCTGGCCCAGAGGGTGCAAAGCTGGTAGAGCTCCACCACTTTACACTCACTCTCAGCCTGACCATTGCTAACAAAAACCAAAGGAACGTGGCAGATTTCCCTCTACCAAGTTTCGTGAGCAATAGGTTGAGATTCATGGTGTCCTTTTCAGTGACATGAATTATTTGGTCCTATTCACATCCCCTCAGCCTCTTGCCATCCCTTCAGTAGAAAGATTGCATTTAGATAATATTTTAGTTGGGTTTATTTTTTAACCTTTATTTGCATGGGAGAAATAGGCAATTGGTGGGTAAGTCCTAGTGGCATGTGTAGCTGGACAAAGCCTTCCCTCCATTTGGCTATTCTTCCAAGATATTTCAAGTGCTTAGGGGTGTAGAGATTTTTGTCTGAGCAAGCAGAGCCTGATGGAAGAGCCGTGTAGGACAGACTCCAAGGTGGTGATATCCCTGTGCAGAGCTATCACCCTTAGACCCCATTCACCCTGGGATGTCTCTGATCCCACACAAGGTGCTGTAAGGAGGAAGCATAGATTTCTTCTGAGCTTGAATGACACAAACAACCTGGCCCAGAGGGTGCAAAGCTGGTAGAGCTCCACCACTTTACACTCACTCTCAGCCTGACCATTGCTAACAAAAACCAAAGGAACGTGGCAGATTTCCCTCTACCAAGTTTTGTGAGCAATAGGTTGAGATTCATGGTCCTTTTCAGTGACATGAACTATTTGGTCCCATTCACATCCCCTCAGCCAATTGCTATCCCTTCAGTAGAAAGATTGCATTTAGATAATTTTAGTTGGGTTTATTTTTTAACCTTTATTTGCATGGGAGAAATAGGTTTGGAAGCTCTCCCCAGGTCACCCAGAAGGTGAGGTGCTGCTGACAGTAGGAAGCATAGATTTCTTCTGAGCTGGTTTGGAAGCTCTCCCCAGGTCACCCAGAAGGTCAGGTGCTGCTGACAGTAGTACCTGACGGGGGGAACCTCTCACCTGCCCCTCCATCCTCACCCACACCCAGGAACAATCACTGCTGGGAACTTCTCAGGACAGTTTCCACTGTCTTTTCCTTTACTTTCTGAATCAGTAGGTTTCAGGATAACCTGGCTTTGAGGATGAAAAGGCAAAGTTTGTAAGAGATAATTCTTTGAGTTTCAGATGCTTTCCCAGGGAGGAATTTTCTTCTAATTGCACGTTTTCCATTGTGAGAATATGTCAGGTCTGGTGAGAGTCTAATTGCTTCATTCATAATTAGACTATCTTCACCTCCTTGTCCCTCCACCGGCTGCTGCCAGTAATGCAAACCCATGTGAAGTGGGTGAGAGGAGAGCCAGATTTTCCCCATCAAAAGGAATTTTTCTTCTGAAATAAAGAGACACAAGCACACACTTTTATTGGAGTTAAATTATTAAGATCATTAAATCATTAAGATTTTGAAATAATACATCCCCAGAAATGTTAAGATATGCATGAGAGGAAGTAATCTTCCTTCCGTATATTCCCCATCATGCCCTGAAATTAGCTATATTATTCTCTTAAAAGTTACTTTTTTTCATAGTTTTTCTATAATTCACTTTGCAAGTCGTCGGTTTAGGGGAGCACAGTTGTTTCATCTAACTCATCATCCCATCAGTGTGAATTCACTGTGGAAATACAAATAAATCCACAGCAAATCTGATGCTAACCTATCCCTGACAGGAAATTCCCTGTTTACAACTATGACTGCTGGTCTAGGAAAGCAAGAATATATACATCTTCATCTCAGAGTCAACACCATAATTTGTATCAAGATTTAATGTAATAATTGAGAAAATAAGAGATGTATTAATGTGTTTTTTAAATGGGGAAACAATTAAAAAATGCGAAATATTGCTCATGGTAGCTAATTTCTGGACATCCCCAATACTTTGTATCTAACAATTAATTTCCTTAAATGTAACTTAAGCTAGTTAAAAATAAGGAATCTCAAATACTTTTTTGGAAGATTTAAAAGCAAGGTAGAGGAGTATCAGTAAACAATTAAACTGCAGTTTTATGACGACACAGAATTTAGTAATGAGGCTTCATATTTGTCTCCAACATGCAATAGATTTGAAATAAACCCCATTCCATGTCAGAAAAAAGCAAAGCCTGAATTGACAGTGCAGCAGAGAATTTATTTTTTCCCTTTTCTCCTTAGCTGAAGTTATTATCACAACTGCTAGAGAATTTGTGAGATTGGGAGATAAGAATCATTATGATCCATTGGGGAC
>NW_015090865.1:3384088-3531588 GCF_001431845.1 Calidris pugnax | reverse complement strand
GGAGCTCACTCGATAAAATCGTGTGCCTAAAGATAGGCCTCTATTTAGGACCTCTGAAATAACTTTTTAGTTCGTTAACTTGGATATTTAACCAACTAGACCTAGGCTGTGAAAGATGATAAATTGATTGCAGATGACGGACTGCACTGTCTATTTGATCAAGGTTGGGTAGAGTCAGTATCAGACTTCATGATAGTAAATGGATAAATATCCTGTGTTTCTCATTTTTCAATTCATGTCAGCTATCACCAGGTCACTATTGATGTCCAAAGTATTCAAACAGAACCGATAAGGAGCCCATCTGCAAAAACCTTTTGATATCCTGTTGTCAAGAGGAACCTAGAGCAGTTCATGGGGCATCCAAGCAAGCTTTCTGTACATTAAGAAAATACTTTATCTGACTGGGATCTACAAAAACCACCTGCAGAACAGGAAGGTGTCATCAAGTAGCACACACAGAGCTTATTCCTACCCATCCTATAGATTTAAGTTCCTTTCCCTGTGCAAGGTCCACATCCATGAGCTTTGTCTTGAAGTTGGGCACTTGAGCAAGCTGCTTCCCACAAGGCATGAGAGAAAAGGGATAGTTATTGGGCATCCTGTCTGCAGGATTCAAATTTGTTTGAATGCCTGATTCAAACATGTCCTCTTGCTGAAACAACTTGAACTCCTGCTTCACTTCCAAGATGTTGCCCTCAGTGTCAACATTCGCAGTTCTGCCCTCCTAAATCACTCTGCCAGTGAATAAAGAAGATCTCTCTATTATTCAGGGACATCCAGATTGGTGTCTTCTCAACAATGAGATGGCTTGTCACATGAACTGAAGTGAACATGTCTCCATCATCACCATTACAGTCATTTGCCGTTTCCAATGTTTGTACAAAACTTCTTGCATAAGGCGTGCTCAGATCATACCAGCAGACTCCCATCTCCCACACAAATTCAGTGGGATGCTACTTATTTTATTGATCTTCCCTGAGCTTAAAGCCAACGCTGGACTTTTAGTGATACTGGGTGTTTCGTCCTGGGTGGTTGGGTGCCTGGAGAAAGCATGAGTTTCCAGGGTAAGCCAAGTACCGAGAAACACTTTGATGATCCATATTTTGGAGCTGGAATTGTGACAATTTGTGGGTTTGACATTATCTCATACCTCTTCCCTTCGAGCTGTCTTCCAAGGCTACTTAAAGTCTGTCCTGATGCACTGAAAAGTGGACCCCTACAACTTGAACCCCAGAGTCCCATGGTGAAGAGAGAAGTCCATCCATGTGATGGATTAACCTTTTCCCTTGTGAATGAAGATATAGTCCTGTGGACAGATAATTTTCAGACAAAATGAATTGAACCATCTTTCTGTTATATTTAGCCTCTAATCCCCTACAAATGCATTTTTGACCAATCTTTTTTTCGTTTTGTCATGCTCTACAGATTGTACCCAGAATTCAGCAATGCCACAGTAATTGAAAACTGAATAAAATTTCCCATCTAGATTTATTTGAGTTTTGTTCTGCAATACCATTCTATTATTCTATTCATTTAACTTCTGGAAGGTAGAGAAATAACAATAAATATGGAATTGTTGCACTTAATTGAACATATAACACAAAGTTGCTGTTTCTCAAGGTATTTTGTACCCTTTGCTTCCAGCACATTTAATTATGTATGAACTCTTCAAAAAAAAAAAAAAAAAAAAAAAAAAAAAAAAAAAAAAAAAAAAAAAAAGCCTCTCAAATAATGTGAGTCGTCTACTAGGAGAGAAGATTTAAAGATGATAAATGTTATTTAGAATCACTATGATATGATTCATATTGTGATGCGATTGGGAACAATATTAAAACCCACCAAGGCTATTATACCTAAATTTTTGTTTCAATTCATGCAATATTGCTGCTGCTTAATATGATTTCTATTTACTTCTTTCCATTGTTAGTGTTTTATTGAGGTTGTGTCGGCTTTATCAAGCTAATCTCTGCTGCAAATGGAGGTCAGCAGAGCCAAAGCACTGGCAAAAAGCCTGTCTCCATTATATTCTACTTGGTATGAATTTACTTGAAAATCCTCTCTCTAATATAAACTCTTTCTTCACCATTCTTCGATTATAATATTTCTACCTGCACAAACCCTGACAGCTTGATATTTAAAAGCTATATAAACTCTCATAATCTAATTTTATACTCTTTTTTTATAAAGAGGTACTGTACCTTATTTAAAGTAACAGTGAATGTGTTCATCGAAAGGTTTAAAATCAGACAATCTTGGCCATCGATAAAAGCTTGAATTTCAAGTAATTTAAATTATAACTTAAAAACATGCACTGCTACTCTTAATGACAATGACAGCGAGCCATTAATTTGTGTTCTTCTGGTGTCAAGGGTGAGGTAAGTAATCCTGTCGTGCCCTTGCTAGAATACAATTTGGCAAAACAGGATATTGTAGAAGCTTTATAAATCTTATATCTCTATTTCTTCTTGTCCTGGTCTAGGGAATAATGAAAAAGAGCGACACATAAATTTACCTACCAAATGGGGTATGCTCTCTCTCTTGAATACCCACACATAACTTCCATTAACGTTAGTATAAAATATACATGCGCACCAAGAGGAAGAATAGCCTACCAGCTATCCAGAGGTCTAGAATATGAGCAGAACTATATTCCCTTTAGTAGCCGCTGATCCATCCCAGGTCACAGGGATATATTTTTTTTCCAATTTTGAGTTAAACACTGAACCTGAAACATCTGCATAAAAATAACTACAAATAAACTGCAAAAGAACAAACTGTACATCAGAGACAGTCTTAAATCTTTTTTTGTTCAAGACGTTAGGTTTGCATAGTTCTAGCCACAGTTTAAAGTGAAAGAACCCCAATAAAAAAACAAACAAAAACCTTCAAAGATGGCTTTTTTTAGGACTCTTTGCAGTAAGTTTCTAAATATGTTATTGGATAGATGATTGAAATCTGACAAAAAACCACAACGTTTTATAATAATGTCCTGCAGCAAAAGTATGGCACCAATAACTAAACAATACTTTATCACCTTTGCCACTCTCAACAGCTCCCATTAATACCGAGATCATAGTGTTAGGCCTTCTATTCCCCTGCTGACCATGTTAGTGACAGCCAGGGCTTAGGCAATGACATTGAAAAATATTTGCAGTGACACGGCCACAAATCACTACAAGACAAGTTTAAAACTCAATATTCACTAAACTTGCATCTGTTCTTTTCTTGTTAGAACATCTACAACACATTTATTATAGGCTGAATTCCTCAAAGAGTCAAAACACTGATGGAAAGTGATAAAAATTATTGGTTGATAAAACTAGATGCACTGAGGGGCCTTTGTCAAGTCATTTATTCATATGAGGTTATTGTCTGAGATGCAATCAGCTAGGACACCTGATGAAGAGATGTTTTCCTAAGATTAGTGTTTGTTTGCGTAAAATGCACCCAGTGAATGAACATAAGTACCCGAAAGTCAAATTTTCTTAGTGGTCTCATCATACATGTATTGATTTTTATTTTCATCTCTCCCGGGGAACCTAAGCAGACATTTGACTACTTAGTAACAGCCACGGAATGTTCTCTCTTCCACGTGGTTCAGATCTTCTCTGAATGAGCTGTGTCTGTAGATTCTTATTTTATGGGCATGATGGTTGACAGATGTCCTACATACATGTCCATTCTCATATTTTAGCTTGAAATCTTATGCCTCTTTCTGAGAGCAGAGGCCAAGTAGACTTGGTGACAAAGTCACAACATTACCATACCCTGTCCTCGTTCACTGCATTGCCTGTTTCTACCCTGTCCTTGGACTCATGCAACAAGAGATGGCCATGCCAGAGCATTCCCAGAGCTTCTACACCAGGCCTGTCCTCTTGCCTTGTTAAAACATCCACTTGGGCTAATCACAATAGGTCAAATGTCCTCGTAGGACACGTGGAAGGAGAGGGCTATGTAAGAGGGGAAAAGTCTGTAAGGATTTGATGGTGGCAGGATGACTGAAGTTTCCAAAATCATGAAGGCAATGGGTAGGGTGAGTGCACGATGGATAGTTACCAAATCTCGTGGCTACAGGTGAGGGAATTCTTTCAAACTAGTAGATCTGTTGGAGTAGTATACAAGACAGTCTACAGTGGGTGGTGACCTTCTAGCAGATAGTGGCCCAACCTTCATAGCCTGCCCTGAGGAGCATCTCCTATTGTTGCTGTCTGATTACTGGATAAAGTGGACCACTGGTCTGATGCAGCAAGGACTCCCCAAGGTTGTCAAAGGGCAGAAGTTGTTTCTAAGGCATGCTGAACTCTATATTAAAATTCTGTAATTAGTATTCTTCTGACCCAGACCCTACTAGAGCAGATGATTTTCCTGACTGGGAATATTTTCAGAAATGGCAACTTTTTGGAGTGCATTGAAGAGGCTGCTCCAGAAGGGGAATGATGAATTCTTAATACCAAGTTTTGCAGCATATTGAATGACAGATTCTTACATTATATATTGATATATAACACACTGGTCCTATGCCATGCTGACTAGTAGTTCATTTCCAATAAGGCATAGTTTATAGATAATGCAATAGGTAAGGGACAGAGCCATAAAACTCTGGATCTTTCAGTTGTACCAAAACCTTTTGGAACTTCATTTTGGTTTGAGTGATGACTGTCTTGGATGTTGATATTAAGCAGAAGCAGCAATAAATGTATGTGATGCCAATCCTGTCCCTGCTTCCCTGAGGCAAGAGGCACAGCCCAATAGACTTAAATTTAGATGAACCACAGAAAGTCAGACACTTGTCTGAGGATTAATCAAACTTCTTTGTTGAGAACTTTCTTACTTTTTAGTGTGCCTTACTTTTGTTTCAATTTCCAATGTTTAAATTTAAATTTGTAACAAGTGTATTAGGGTTTTTTGCATTTACCAATCCTCATAAGGCCTCAAACCTAAAGTAAAGTTTAAAAACCCAAGGGTTGCTGCTTCCATGCTATACACCCAAAAACTTACCAATCCTCATAAGGCCTCAAACCTAAAATAAAGTTTAAAAACCCAAGGGTTGCAGCTTCCATGCTATACACCCAAATCTGTACAGCTGCTTCAAAAACACACTTTCACAGAATACCTAATATTTTTGCATCATCTTTCTCACGTTCCCATCACAAATATTTGCCCATTTCTCCTTCTGATCTGTCTTCTTTGAAACCTGGATTGTTTGGATAGGCTGGATCAGTGCATTACTCTTACTCTGTTTGCACGATGCCTCTTCATTTGCGTGGTGCTGAGCTTTTCATGTTCTCTGTAATTCTTCCACATAATTCTTCTAGTCATCGTTTGGAACTGAGGTAAATCAAATGGTGCAGTAAGACAATGAAATATAACATAATAATGAATGAAATATTTGTAATTGTATTTGAAGTATTTCCAAATACCAGTAGCAGTTCCATGTTTGTCCATATTTTAGTTTGTCTATTCAGGGCGTCTCAGCTATTTCCTCCCTGATGGTCCCTGGGTGAAATATCCTGTTATGGAGTAATGTTGGAGACAGCATTCCCTCCAGTGAGACTCCTTTCCATGCAGGGTTGAAGTCCACACTGCTGGACAATATTAGATAAAACAGCTCTTCATTTGGTTTTCTACCCTTTGAGCTCTTCTGTCAAGATAGGCAGCCCCAAAAGGCTAAAGGAAATACGTCAAAAGTTCAGCCTTCTGTGAGCTTTGCAATGAAACAGCCCAAATATTTTGTTGCCTATTTTGAGGAACAAATCTTCAGCTTTTCTCAGTTAGGTAATAAAGCATTTTGTTCCTTTGCCTTTCATCTAAAATCAAGACAAAAGATACATTTTTAGAGATGGTATGAAATGAAATTGAAATGAGTAAGTACTTGGGAGAAAAGAAACCTTTAGTGCTAGAAATGCTTTGTTACGACTGAATAAACTAAATATGCTTAATATGAAAGGTAATGATGCGACTGATTGAATAGTTTGACATTACTGCACATGAAATATCATTAACAGGTTCACGATGGTTTTATATCAATACCACATCTCAGAATAAAATAAATGGAAATATGGGACTACAATGATTTGTCACTGGAGCCTTTCAGTGTCATTTAAGAAAATATTTTCAGTGAAAGACTAGTCAGCATGAGCTGGAGCAGCAAAAGAAATTACAGCCTTGTGTAAATTTGAGAATGAGACCAGTTAAACAATTTTGGGCAGCTGCAACCTGTCTATACCTCTGAGAGGACAAGTAGGTGCCTCTCAGTCCTGGTGTCTTTGACTTCACTGGGCACCACCAGTTGGTACCACTGCCAGTTCTCAGCATGTGAGTTCTCAGCATAACTCCAGCAAGAGATGCCTGTGTTGATGTTGTCTCCCAAGCGTGCCTTGATGGTGCCAGGCTCACTGTATGATTTGCAGGGTGGGCATATAAGCAAAATGTTACACCTCAAACTCACTCAAAATGTGAGATGAGTAGCCCACGTTAGCATCTTATGGAGTCACTATGAGGATTTGCTTGTGTGATAAAGATCCCTTGGATTTGGGCATAGATATGGTTCTACCTTTCACCTTACAGAGACATCAGAGGCAGAACTTCTATATCCACCCACGGGACACAGATGCTCGTAGCTATCTCCATCAGAATAGGCCATTGCCTTGCATAAAAGCATACAATACTGAAGGTTAGCAAGCTGTAAATCAGGACAGTAAATCTGACCTGGCGTTTCATGGCTACTACATGAGTCGCAGTTGCTGCGAGACCCTTCTGTTGCTCTCCCACTGCTGACAGTAAGAGAGGTCATAACAACTCTCCCTCTTTGGTGCAATGTGCAGTATCAAGATGTTAATCACCGTTTCTGTCCTCTTTCTATAAGGAAATTTCCTTCTGACAGCTCTGTGTGGGATGGTGAGTACTTAACATGCCCTATATCTGACTTCCAGGTTCCTGTCACACCTCCTTTTGGGTGCCCACCTCACCCTTCACAAGGATTTGGTCTCAAAGCTGAACCAAAGACGGGAAAAAGCTTTAAGATACTATAAGCCACTTAATTCAGTCACTTCCATCTTCAGTTTAAGACTAGCTAGCCAGATGCAAATGTTGCCTACCATGGCTTCACAGACTATCACTCTTTTCTTACCAATTTATGCTATTAAAAAATGACTACTGAAACACAATGTTTTTCCCATTGAGGGAGCCACTGATAAAATCTGAGGCTGACAAGAAGACACAGAATATGACAATAACTCTCCAAGTTTCTTGTGTTTCAATTTGGGGAGTTAATTTGATTGGATCTCATTATAACTGAAGTATATTTTCATTTACCCATACACTTTTGAAGTGGCAGCCGTTGGGAGCAACAGAGTACTGGATTTCACTTGCTCTTTTCAGAAATGAAAATCAAAAATAGAAAAAAGCAAATACAATAATACAAAAATAAACTGAAATAAATTAACTGTTGAGCAGTGCCAGCCTGGTTTTACAAGCATTGGGAAGAACTATACTCTGGTTATCTGCATTTTTATAAAATTTCAATATATAGCACTGACTGTTTTCCCTATTTGCATTTTTCTGATATTTTCAAGGATGAAAAAGAACAAAACTTAGGACCAACATCTTAAAATCCCAATGCTCTACACGTTCTTACATTCTTATGCAAGTATCCAAATGGAAGGGTACATTTTTTCACATTTTAAAGTAATATCACAGATTTACATGAAAATAAAAGAGTGTAGAGAAAGTAATAGATAAGCTATTGATGTTCATAATATTGTATTTAATACAGCTACATATTGTCAAGTATATTTGACAGCCAAACCTTCTCTTTGGTGGGAAGTGGCATAACATGGAGTATAATGTTAGTGTCAAGCCACAGTATGTTTACGAAAACATCAAGATTTGGAGGGACAAAAACAA
Organism: Calidris pugnax; assembly: GCF_001431845.1. Taxonomy (NCBI): domain Eukaryota; kingdom Metazoa; phylum Chordata; class Aves; order Charadriiformes; family Scolopacidae; genus Calidris; species Calidris pugnax. Next base: position 3,523,683 of record NW_015090865.1, on the reverse strand, counting down.
CATCAAGTTTTATAATTAGTTTCAACCTCCCTACCCAAATGACAGACTTCTTTATAAAATATATAATTCTCATGGTTTCCAAATCAAAGTTTCTAATTTCAAAATGGCATATTCCTTAATTGAAGTGGTAGCATGATGAAGATTTAAAACAAAAATTTAAATTGATTCCCTGCCCCCTATTTATCTTTTTATTATTGGTTGTACTGAAAACTTAGAGACCAAAGAGTTTGTGTTTTCTTTTTCCAAAGCAAAATATACTGGTTTTCCCAGCTATTTTCATGCATATGTTATTTTTAGGCAATTTAAGGATACTTTTTTTTGCTAAATCATGAGAAGTATGAATTTTTGCTTAATTAAAAATCAGAAGCCCTAATGTCATTCCACTGGGGAAAAAAAAAAAGTAACAAGTTGTCACATGTGCACAGGATTAATGTGGAAAAGTTGTTAACTCTGTGTGTATTTTTTAATACCGAGTCCTTCTTTTCTTCGATTTCTTTGACAATCCTTAAAACTTTATAAGCTGCATTTATGTTAAGCTGTTCCTGATATGCTCCAATAAGTGTGCTTTAGACACATTGTTAACATAAGGCCAAATCTGTAATACAGCATGGACAATTAAGTGCACAATTTTTGTATAAATGCAAAATCCCTCACTGTGAATTATTTAATTAATGCTCTACAGTTCATTTAATAGCGCTCTTTCAAAGGCCATTTCACTCACAGAAAACTAATTTCATTCTTCGGGTTGATTTAATTAGATTGTATGATATATGGTATTGCTAATTCAGTGGCTCTCTTTGCAGTGTCTAGCCCGTTGCTCCTATTGTCGGCAATCTGTCAGCCCCATTTTTAACAGTATTGAAAAATTCAAGCTTTATTATTGCTCGCTCACTCTTTCTCTCCCATCAGGAGGAAAGTAATGAGCTTTTCTTCTTATGAGAGCAAGCAGAGAGTGTGGTGCCCTTAGCGCTTCAGGCAGCGAGCAGTATTAACAGCCTGATTCATGAGTTAAGTTTCTAACTGCCCGTGGCTATTAGCACTCAGTCCTTTGGCTGTCATTTAGTTAAAAAGACTCTTCGGTTAATTCACTCTTTTAATGAGACTGTGCTATTCAACTAATGTATTTTACTGTATGAAAGGTCACACCAGGAAGCAAAACAGATTGGAGGGAATGTAGCGGGAAGCCTGGCTGTCAAGAAACAGTTCAAGCCTCGCAGGCATTTCGCCATCGCGGCGCCCGTAATAGGCTACGGAACTGATGGGCCAGCGCTCACCTCAACAGTTGAGCGCCATAAATCACGGCTAAATAGAAAGCAGATTAATCAGAGCCACAGACAAAAAGAGCACGTGTTTCATTACCCATATAATCACTAACATGATTGCCAGACAAGCCGGGGGAACTGTACACAGGGCTGACAAAATGCGGCGCGGCGGCGAGCAGGGGAAACTGGGCTGCGCCGAGCTGCGGCCACTAAATCTTTTCATTAAGTAGCTGCTTGGTGAGACCCTCCTGTTGGAGGGCCGCTGGCTCGGAGGGTGGTGCTTGGGGGGGAACGGGTGTAAAACAGGACTATCAGGGGTTGTGTTCGAGTGAGAAGGGTCAGAGGCGGCGGTGGTGGGGCTCTTCCTCCCCATAGCCCGGTTCCCACATCATCCCCTGCGTCACCGCGGCTGGGAGAAGCACGTGGGATGAGGGGATGACCCACTCCTCTTCCTCCCAGCTTCATATCAACCCACAGCAAGCTGGACCCAGCTCCCCACTGTTTTCTGGTTCAACGTGCTGTCCCCGTAGCCGCGTGACACATGCCAAGTCTTAAGACATGAAAGGACAGCTCATTTTAATTTATTCTGTGCTTCTCCAACGTCATTTCCTCAGTGCACCTCCTCCTCCTCCCTCCCGTCCTTTGCGTCATCGGGAATTGTGTGGAACACACGTGGCCAAATCCCACAGCTTCTCCCTGCTGAGCTTCAGAAGAAAGGTGTGGTTGAAATTCCGCTTTATTTCAGCCTCTTCGCTTGGAACGTCCAATTGAAAATGTTTTCCTGAGCGTTGCTCGTTAATTTACAAAAGGAGAAAATGAGAAGAGCCTCTGGTTTTAATAGCTTTGCATCTGTCTACCGAGGTGTTAACCATCTGAATTATTGTGAGGGTATGTGTGTGTTTTCCTCGTTTTTAATTAGTGTCATTGGGGGGAAAACTCCAGCACTTTAGGGGCAAAAGTATATTATTTTTTAGAAATTGTAATTCCCTCAAACTACGGTAAACAAATCATTCTGATTTAAATTTCCCGAGCAACTTCCAAACAGGGAAACCGTATGCTTAATTACTAAACATCTGTTGCAAAGAATACCCCTAGCTTTTGCAGCACTAATATCACTGTATGAATTTTAAAATCTGTCAGCAAGGGATCACGAAAGCTTTGGGAGCAAAGAGCTGCTCACTTTAACCCCTGAACCAGATAATCTAACAGTAATCCATTCAAAACTAATCAAACATTTACAGAAACGCACCAGCACTGAGGAAAACAATTCATCATCTTCATATGCTCATTACACTTCCAACATCTCAATCTACCTATGTAAATGAGACCGGGGATCTGACATCAGGTCCATGTACAGAAATTATAAACAAATATTCATCCATTATGCTGCTGAAATTTAACAGCTGGAGCACTAACAGTAGCTGAACTCCAAGCCCCGAGTATCAATTATTTATGAACCTAAAACTGACAAGACTGTCTAGGTGAATTAGCTGCATATGTCAAGCTTTGTTATAAATCCCAGCCTACTGTAAAACTCATTTTCATAGAATGTATGTACAAGGCTGACAATATATCAACAGTACGGCATTAATAATTTAGAAGAATGGTACCATAAGGGAGCACCTAGAAACTCTGCTCTGCAATATAGTTGATATTACAAATAAAAAAGTCAAATAAAATGAATTTCCCATAAACAGAGAATCAAATAAAGCATTTCTCTATGATTTTATATTCAATTTTCAAAAAACTTACCAGTTGATACTTGCATTTTTAGGAACCGTAAGCGTCACCTGAAGTTGTTTAATTTTTTTTTTTCCATCGCTAAAAATGCCTTTGAATTTTTAGGCCCATTGATGTACGCGGCATTGTATTTATTTTATTTTTACAAACTGAGAACTAAAAGTAAGGTGAGGGTAAGAGGTGGAAGGAAAGCATTGTTTGCAGCAAGCACTACTGCACGCCGTGGTTCAAGACCCTGAAATAAAGTATAAGACTACCTGCAAATAAATGCAGTTAATTATAGGCTAATATCTGCCCTTTAATATATGCATGGGACAACACAAATTGAGGTAAAGGCCTCTCTGCTCTGATAGTAGAGTTTGGTTTTCTTTATTAACCGTTGATCCCATTACAGATGTCGTGAAGTTTCTTTGTGTGAGAAGTCAGTACAAAAGCTGTTGGACACCCTACATATGACCACCTACATTTCATAAGCCAAATGAAAGGATAAAGTCTAAAATGGAACGTTTCTAAGCTTAAGGAAAATTCTGATCCAAATGTCTGTAGTGAGACCTGAAAAAACGGACATATCAAAACTTTACCCAGCGTCTGAGAAACTTAAGATGCGTCTGAATTTTGTTGTTCTCTCCCACCTCCACCAACGAGCACCCACCCGCTGCTTTGATGGAGTAATGCAGACTGAATTTTTTTCACAAGCTCCTGGTTTATTCCTGTGTATAATTTACCCTATGCCCATGAAGGCATGGCTGGTTGCAGCAGCTTTTTGCTATTCAGAAAGGTTGTCCACAAAAAAAATGAATACATACTCATATGAGAATCCATGACTATCAGATAAACAAGATTTTATCTCACATACAGAAGTAGCCCAGGTTTTGATCAACGGTGAACATCAGCTGTCCTTTTCCCCACAGCACAACTTTCAGATTATTAGGAAAAAGGGAAGGGGGAGAGAAAGGAGGGGGGAACAGAGGGAGGCTCAGTCCCAGTCTTGAGCACAGAGAGGCTCCAAAGCTGAGGGATGGTTAAAGGGAATCTGTAACATTAAGCTCATGAGGATGTCAATGACTTCATAAAGATTGCTCCCATGCTTAAAGTTACCATCTGTTTTGTGTAATCAGCTGGGATTCACGCAAAGAACATACTAAGAATCCATGAAGACATCCTTTAAGGCAGAAAAAAATCAGTAGAACCTCAAGACTGAGGAGCACAGTGTTTTCAAACGCATTTTATCAGTACAAAAGGTAAAAATAAATCTGCATTTTGAAAGAATCAGTAACGGTTCAAGAGGGGTTGACAAGAAAGTTAACAGAGCATTTTTGAGTCAGGAGAAAGAGAATTGAGAGGACAAAAATTGTCCTTCATGATGCACACTTATACATCACAGCAGAAAAAAACTCAGTTGATTTTATGAGTGAAGTGTGGAAAATGCTACAAGGCCATCTCCTCATCTGCAGGATACTGCCGCTTCTGACTCAGGAAATACTCGTAAGAGACTGGGAAAATTTAATAAATATTCTGTATTAGATAAAGAAAAAAATAGAGATAAACATGGGCCTGGTTAATACCTGATGCCTGATACATCAGAGATTTATGAAAGAAGAGTTCGTTCAGGAAGCTGTTGGTGGTGAGATCGGGGAGGTCCCATGGGTCATCTTGTGTATCCTTCTGTAGTATAGAAGGAGGGTTTGTATAGCAATTCCTGCATAACTCTTCAGACTATTAGGGATTTCCATTTCCCATTGCTTTAGGATTATCTGCACAAGTTGTTTATTTTATGTTGTCAAAAGTAGAAAATAAAAATAATAATAATAATAATTCGCTAAAGGTGAAATTCACTTCTGGGCAGAAAGCCCAAGACAAGACCTTTGCATCACTCCAGTCATGATGAAGTGCTTAGAATAGGGCTTCATTTGGATTTAAATTGTGCACAGATCTTACCCTGGCTCTCTAGATATGAATGAACTTCACCTTGAATGCCCCTTGATGCCGTGGTGCTGCCTTAGGCACATGAAAAGGTGTTTCCTGTTGAAATCCCTAAGAATTTTCCCCGCAGACTTCAAACACAGAATGAAGATTCTGCCTTCTGCTCGAAACAATGAACAAGGGATTATAGGCAATCCACAGAAGAATTATCCAAGTTTAATTTTTGGACTTAATTAACTGACTTGGTGTCTGATGACATCTTTTACTCTACAGGTGGCTCTTCTCGCTAATTGATGCTTTTATTAATACTTCCAGTGTCTTGTTCACACCTATGCACTTTTCCCCATTAGCTCTTTCTGTTAATATTCTAAATTCTTCTTGAACACTTTCTCTTTTCCAAAAGTCATGACTTTGCATTGTCACATTGCAGCAGAGGTACAAGCTGGCACTCCTGTTCTTTCTGCCACACGTCTCACCACGGCACAGGTAGAGCTACCCATGTTTCCCCAATGCCCTGGCAGCACTTGCCGTCCTCACCACCTGCCTCCAACTCTGCCAACCCCTGTGCTCGGGGGCACAGCACCCAGTAGGATCCCTTCAGGATCTCCCTACCTGCCACTGGTAACTGGGAGCTGTGCCTTTTCCTCTCCAGCAGAGAAAAAGGATGGATTCACATTTCCTTTCCTACTTCCATCGACTGGGGATATTCAGTGTCACTATTTTGACTTGAAATCACCTAACAACTATTCTAGTTATTTACTGTGAAATATTACAGCAATTAGGTAAAATCTGCTCACCTGGTTAAGAAAACACTTAGCAAAATCCACACCTGGCTCCTCAAAGCGTTAGCTCACTGTGTCCCAACACTGCACCACCCAAAGCCAAACCAGAAACGAAGTCAACATCCATGAGCCAGAGGGATGAAGAAATTCACCTGGCAGTTTAAGCACCAATCTTCAAAGCCTCATGAAATAAAACTCATGATTTTCTACTGCACAATAATCTCTATTTACTGAAAAAGAGCTGTATTTACTCATATTTGAAAATGGTTTAGGGTTGAGTTAGGGTAGAAAGGTATGTGAACATCCAGACTCCAAATATAACTCCTTTGGGCTTTTGCAAGTGTGGGTTAAGCTTAAAAGATACAGGTCAGCAACAAACAAAGAGTGATTTGAGTACTTCTGTGAGTTTGAGCTAACATTTCATGTGAGACAGGTTTTATGAGGGCTACATGGTGCATTTCCAAGGCATCAGCTCAACAGTTGTATGTTTTCCTTTAATTTCTGAGAGGGCTTTTCAACACAATAGTTCTGTGATTTCTTGAAAATTTTAGTTAGAACTGAGCCTAGAGCTGAGAGTCTCATAACCGTAACTCAGAAACTGGATTTGGAGCTGGAAAATAATTCAAAATGAAAAAAAATGATTTTTTTTGAATTGGCTATACTTGGTGATAACTCTTGACTTATTCTTCTGTGCCGCTGCAATAAGCTATGATTCTGGGGACCTGCTTTTGTGACTAAAAAGATAACTCTCTTGTTGGGAGGAAAATTGCCTCTCTGACATAAATCTTTGGAATAGGAGTTAACAGAAAAGTGGAAGATGTGAAAAAAAATATATCAAATATCCCAAGCTAAACAAGCACTAATTTATGAACATACTGCTTTAATTTAGTGATTGCTGAGTGGAGTATTTATCTGATGTGCCCAGAAAAGCAGCGTTAGACTTTGGTTCAGGCCTTGGCGGGGACAAAGTGTAGTCAGGGAACCAATGAGACCATCTGGGCCACTGAATCCCACCTTTGCCTATAGCAGGCATTCTACATCATGTCTTCAATCCATGCTGAGTTTCACTGTATGGATAATTAAGCTGTTTTCCCTTTTCTTTCACTGCTCTCTCTCTGATCTTTCTTTGTACAGGGTCTGTATTACATTGATATAATAGTTATATATCAGTATACAATCACTGCGGTTACTAGTAATTTATTTGGATAGTTTCTCACTGCAAAATCTCACTTGCAGCAAATCAGGTTAATGAATATTTTTTATTTTTCATTGGAAGGTGATTTACTACTGCAGAAGTCGTGCTGGCTCCTGTCTATGAGTGGCTGGTTGCTATCTTAATTCTCATTCTCTGCTGAGACTGTGGCCTTACTGCTTTGTGCATTGATGGTAGCAATAATGAGCTTTAAATGGAGCATAAAAGAAGATGGGCAAAGTTTTGCATTGCATGAACTATGAAGATTGCATAGTTTCTTGACTGCCATTTTAGTTTTTAACTGGACTTTGCAACTCATACCCCCCAAGTTTTTTTCCAGCAAAAAGACCCTATGTTGGCACCTCTTCATAATATGAATAGAGCTAAGAATGAATTAGAAAAGTCTAAAAGTCCCAGAGTCTTATCTCTTCCACTTCAAACTGTTGTCCATATTCAAGGAAGCCTACATAAATATCTGTGAATTAAAGTGAGCTAATTATAAGGCTCAAGATCCTCTAAATGTCAGAAGTAGACGGGAGTGCTATATAACAGAGTTTAATGTGACGCCCACTCACAGTCAGATAAATTACACTACCCCGAAAGTATAGAAGAGGACACTGGCAGGAGACATCTTCTAGACCTTGATTTATAATGACACTTAACATAAGTACCTGCCCATCAACAGCAACGATCCCCAAAAGAATGCTGATTCTCATCAGCCCAAAAAACAAAGCAGCACCATTAATTATCATTTTTACATAACACAAGGGGAGTGAGGAGCAGGAGAGGAAAGGGGTTCTCCGTTTTCATCTCCTGAGGCTTAGAAGTGGTAACAACGGGTAACTCAGCCAGACAACTTTTCTCCAAAGTTTAACTGGTGTGACTGACATCCCAAAAGCACTTTCATTTTTTGACCTACTAAAACGTGTTCACTGCAGTGATTTTCCCCCTGCCTGACTGCTACTATGTTTAAAATGCCTCAGGGTGTATTTCGCTTCCAATAAAGCACATTAGACCTACTTGTCTAAGAAACAGAGCTGCTAATCTTGGCAGTGCTGTTGATTGTGCATGGCCCGCGCACACCCAGTACATGGACAATTAAATTTACAAACCATTTCAAGATTACGTGCAGCTAGCAACAAAAATGAGGTTTGCAATATTTGGATGGCTGAACTTGATGCCTGATAAATCTCTCTCTTTTCTGTTTTCTTTCCAGCTCATTCAGAGGATACAACACATATGTCAGAAGACAGAAGTTCACTTTTTTATACTTTATGTACTTTATAATGTACTATGTACTTTAAAACTGAAAGGTCCTTGTAGTTGCAATGATGCTGACTTTTTTTAATGATGTCATAGCAGATGATGCTTAAGATAAACAAAGCTTCTGCGTTACTCCCACAGCTGGCAAGCAGCCACCTTTCCTAGGAAGTAAACCAAATACCAGACTAGTGCAAGTAAACAAAGTATTTTTTTTTTTAAATAAAAAGTAAATAAAGAGAAAGAAAAAAACAAAACTAAACCTACAGAGAATGAGGAACAGATTTGTGGCTGAGATTGCTAAGTAGAGCCATGAAATGTAAAGATATCTAGGATCTACTGGCTTCTGTAAGTCTTTTGCTCTACCTCACCTTCTAATGGGCAGAGAAAAGGGAAGAGGTAAGAATGTGTTGACAGTTGTTCTTTCATTTTGATGTAGTTTTTAGGTCTGACATGAACTGTTGCCCTAAATGTGTATGAATCCTTGTGATGGTCTTGCACTATGGTAACTTTTAAGTATCATATGTTGATTTGATTGTTGGAAAGTTTTTCTGCAAGTTGTTTTAATTCAATGAAAATCTATCTTATGGAAATCTATCTTGGGAAGCAAGTGAGGGAGACAATAGACTGGTAAATACTTAAAAGTTTTCAGAGAATGGTGTCATAAGTATAATTTTTGATGATTTTAATTCTACAACACTGATTTCATCTACAACAGGAAAAAATTTGTGACTATATAGAGTGACCCTTCCCTGCTGCATCCAGGTTGTGCAAATATCCCTCTGAGTGATGCTGTGTGGCTCCACATTCCAACAGAATATAGCAGAGCATTTAATGGCAGGGGAACAGACTGAGGCAGTACAGCTGAATTTAATGGTGGTATTTCCAAATGTAAAGGTTGCAGGAAGAGGAATTAAGAAATAGTCTTCTGGAAGAAGGGTTTGTGTGTTTGTCTGCCTAAATATGTGTAACAGCAGTATATTCTCTAATGATGTAATGTAAGGGAGTCACCTTTTAAGGGTGGGTAATGCCTATTAATGTGAATAAAAGCAAGAAGTAGGATTCATAAGGCATATATTGTCTCCACAAAGAACTGAGGAGATCCTTTGCGGGTATTTTTCCAGTTATTGAACTATCAGGTGTGACTGTATAACACGAAATATGGAAGCCCAACAAATGTCATACTAAGTACTTTTCAAAGATGTAATTGATCATCAAATTCCAATAACAGTTTAGGTACTTTAGTTGATATTGAGATTAATATACAGCTTGCTGCAGCAAGAACCTCTTCAGTTTCTGACCTTGGCTGGTAGTAAAATCCGATCGATATTTAGACCAAGCAAGCCTTCCAGAGAGGATGCATTGAACACATTAGTTTTCTAAAAAAACCACTGTCATCAGCTAGAAAATCTAATCCACTGTGAGGAATATGATGGAAGAGAATTGAGCAACAACCTAATGTTTACATTAAACAGGGTTTACTTCAGCTCTGGTTTCACTCTTCTGGCTTCATGATTTTCTACTGCTACTTCCTTTCCATGGAGAACGTAGCTAGTTCCTGCGTAAAGGCAGGAGTTTTCTTTGAAAACCTGATCAGAGGACAACAAATCAGCAATATGATATAACTGGTATGTCCAATCAGGACTGACCAGTACATCCTAAATTTCAAGTTCCCAGGTACATAGTACATGCAAACATTTCATTGGCCAAGATTTATTCTTGGGAATTCTCTGAGTGAAAAACAACAGATTCACAAATGCTTTAAATTTTTTATCCAATAACAAGTTCACTGACAACGTAACATAAATATAGTCAAGTAATATCTAATATTTGATTGGAATGGTGTTTTCATCATACAGATTATGCCTTTCTTCCTTGTATATATATCAGTTATGTCTATATAAGAAAATAAAGTATATTGCTAAAATAGATAATGTTTTGCTGAGTTTTATTTAACTTGTCTTCCCAATGTCTTTGGGATTTTAGTTAGAGTTGATTATCTCAAGCACGTGCTAGACTGATGGAAGACTTGATTTCCAAAGGGCTTCAATCTAAATTAATCTTGTGTGGATTTTGTGCAGGTTATTATGCATGGCATACAAAGTTATGTCTGCAAAAGACCTGTTATGCCCTTCTGCAAACACATAGAAGTGATGGAACTCATGTGGACAAAACCAGTCCTAAGTGATTTCTTCAACAAGACGGATTTCAACCAATGGGATCAAGTAAGCTAAAATACAAAAAGAATTACTTTCTATTCCATATATGTATATATATGTATCTATTATGGTTCATTTGACTGCAGGATTTCCATTAATATAATGATAGATTTATTAAATCTTGTCCAATGTCTTGACAGCAAAATCAATCTTTGAGGAGCTATTCAGAAGTTTGAAAGCCATTTATAAAATCAGAATAATTTTATCAGTTTTAGTCCTTTTCCCATCCTTGCCTTCAGTATAACACAGTTCCTAAATCCGGTTGCAAGATTTCTCTTTTTTTTGATCTGTAAATCTCTGATACATCTGGGGCTTGGCCCTGGGACACATGCAGTTTAATGACATGGGCACCAAGCAAGCCTTAGACAGGGAGGCTAATGTCACCTGCCCATCCCAAACAGAGCAGAACCTTACCATATGCAAGGAATCCTCCAAAGAAGCTCTTGAGGCATGAAACTGGCTTTTATTATGTGATGTTCTGCCACAACCTGGACTGACGACACCTGTAGCACCCTGATTGCTCAAGGCTCCTTGGGGAAGGGGAAGGAGGCTGAGCCGTGGGGCGGTTTTCAAGAGGCACACATAAAGTTATGAACACCATATCTTGAGAACGGCTCGTTCCGCTCTCCTTGCATTGCTTAGTTCGAGTTTGCAGGAGAAACACAATGCTTTTATTTCCTCTCTTTTATGGATCATCGATGGGTAAGGTTTATTTTTATAGTCAGCTGCCTTCTGACACATGGCAAGGGCTTCAAGGAGCTGCTCCTGCAAAACAGTGTGTGCTGCGTCACCCCTAGAACAAATACCCAAAGGGGACATCTCCCAGTCCTCTCCTCCACTCCCCTCACAAACCTTCACATGGCACCTCTGTGCTGCCTAAAGTGGTATCAGGAAAAAGAAGGAAAATGTGAAGGGAGTTCTGGGAAAACTAATTTTTCTTCCTTTGGACTCACGAACCTAAAAATGACTTTGAACAATGACTTCTTCTTTAATAGCCATTTATTGGATTAACAGTTTTATAAATAATCATCTAATGCATCTGGACAGGAAATGGATGAAACACTACCACTCGCATGGCTTTCCTTAATAAAATGCACAATTCTCTCTACTGCTGAGCAGTGAAAGGTCTGACCCATATTTGATACACGCTGGAATAAAAGTAAATAAAAATAAGTGTAGCAAACACAGCTGCTAAATCTCCATCTTTTCCCATCCCATTCCCATCAGTGGAGAGCATCAATTATTTCTAAGTACACGATTAGTTCAAGAAGAGCAACAGGGGGATAGAGGCTGGAGCAATTCTGTGCTTTGGAGGACACAGGTATTGTGCTTTGCACACATCTGCAGGGCTCGTCCTCTTAAATCAAACGCTGCTCCACTGCAGTATCTTAATTGTTCCAGGTGTTGTAGTCAGTAAACATTTGCTCAGGATTTTATGTGTGTACCATTCTTTGAAGATTTGTTTTCTAGTTAAAATACTTGGTTTTCCTTCTGTGTAAAAGCTTCTGTTGCACTGGAAGAAAAATTAACTCTGGTAAATCTATATGGGGTCATTAGTTGGTTGTTAGCCTGTCCTGGTAGAACTATATTTTTCCATATGATTTGTTTTTGTAATATTCTCATACTAGTGGTATCACCCTGTGAGCAAATGAAGCCAAAAAGGAACACAAGGAGTGAAGTGAAACTGCTTGGACACCTCTGTAATACTCTGGTTTTAAAAAAGGAAGGTAAGTATTCCATAGCAAATGATAAGAATACATTTAAATTTTAAAATTCTTTACGTGGGTCATTACAGAACCAAGCCTTTTTACATTACAGCACAGAACTGAAATAAAATGGAGTCTAACAGCAAGGATGGTAACAGTAATTCCTCTGCACAACATGCACAGAAACTTCATCTGTATTCTGGCATAGAGCTTGTGTTCAAATGCACTTTTTAGTTTTATTGTCATTGATTGCATAACAAATAGAACAGCAATATCCAATACATTCAGATTGTTAACTATATCTGATGTCTGCTATAGTTTACCTGAAGTGTTCCATCTTTTTAATCAGTTCATCTTTCCCCTCCAAAAGAAAAGTGAAGAAAAAGGGAGACATTATCAGCTCATTCCCAGAAGCCTCTTTTTTTTTTTCACATCCAAAGATCTGAAGAAGATACAAATGAAAACCAGATGGATCCTATCCAAATCTGGGGGTTAACTAACCAGGAACACCCAGAGATCTATTTCTAATTAACTTGACTCTCATCTCTTCATCTCGCATATAAGCACAATATCACACCATGGTCTAAACAGGCTCCCTCTTTTTCAGCACATATAGAAGAAACTGCTTGATTTTGCTTTTTCAAAGCCCTTCACAGCTTATCTTCATCATCCTCCCCACTGCGGGTACCAACCCCAAGGCACACACATGCCTTTAAAGTGTCTGCCTGGGGGGATAGGCACCGAATAAGCCCCTGGAGAAGGAGGGATGTAGGGAGGTAGGACAAATCTCCTTAGACCTTTGGTGAGCCAACCCTGGGAGAGCTCCTCTCCCTGTTCAACCCTCCTCCTCTGGTTCAGGCAGGCAGCCCCCGAGCCCCTGGCAGCCATCTGGAGGGGTTTTCTAGCTCCATCTCCCCATCCTTCTCCAGCTGGTGGGTGACACCAGGGATGCTGGCTGGGGCTGAGCTACCTGCCGGCCCCTCCAAAGCGGTTTTGCATCAGGCTACCGCTGCCTTGTCTTATGGTGAGTAAAAGTCATAAAACCACCATCAGCTCAATGACTGTAATGACTACTCTGAAGCTTTTTATAGGCGATAAGCTACTGTAAAGGTCTGCTGGTAATTTGTGGATAGGGTACATTACCGTTATCCTTGAGGAATTTCTGCTTCCTTTTTATATGCCTTTTTTCTCTTGAGGGGACTCTGAAATTAACAGGAGACGTTAGTCTGAAGCTTTGCCAGAGCCTCTCGCTGAGCACAGACTGCATTTATTTCTCTTCAGACATGATCTGGTGCTCCTGAAGAGAGCTGCAGCCTGCTGATTCGGGGCTGGATGTCTCCCTCTACCCCTCCGCGGTTCAGAGGACCGCAAAAGGGCAGTAAAGTGAATTGAAATTTCCTGGAAATGGTATAAAAGGAGGGGACAAGAGATTCTAAATAGCATAAACCAGCAAAAAGCTTTAATGGTCACGTATCGTTGCAAACCCCTCCGAACCAAGCAGGGGGAAAAATGTGGGAGGTTACTTGGTTTGTGAACTGCCCACATCAGCGAAATGCTTCTGGTGGCATCTGGGAGAGAGACTGGGTGAAGCGGGTGGTTTTTCCCGTATAAAGCAAGCTGCAGTCCTAGGTTTGGGCCAGTTCTTCACCTAAAAGTCAGCCCAAATGAAAATTGACGATGATTGAGTAATTTACCCAGTAATGATAAAGCTCAAGTAAGTGGCCTCAGTGGAGCTTTTCTGGGCTGGAGCTGACACAACACGACTGCCACTCCACTGATATTTTTTTTTTCCAGCAAACGCTTCGCACTGCAGGCAGCATTGCTACCAACAAAACAATCTTCCAGAGATCATAAAATGTTAAGAAGTTCATTTGTTTAAAGCATTATGAAATAGTTCCCTTGCAGATCTCATTCTTTAATTTCCTGCACTGGGGCTGAGGTGTGGGACACCAATACTGATAGATCAGATTAGCACCGCTGATGCTCGGGTTTTTCCACCGCGCTACTGCAAAACACATCATCACCATTGCAATATGAGCTCTGGATTCTGGACCTGTTGCTCTCAGGGGACTTGAATAAACTAACATAAAGTAAAAATAACATAAGTGATTCCTTCCAATGGGGAAACTAAGCCATCTGGGTTGCTAATTTGCCTTTTGGGGAGAAAAAATCAAGGAGGAGATGACTTTTTCTTCTTTATCTTCTCAATAAATCCGTTTTCTCACTGCAATGCAAGGCTGCAGACAAATCTGGTAACTGCAGCAAAAAGCTCAGTGTGAATATAGTGGCTGAAATTAATCACTGGCTGGAGACTGAGGGAGTTTGTAGTTGACAACCACGGTCTAGGGTCTAGCAAAAACAATCTGTGTGATTACCAAGCCAAGAACTTCTGACACGTTATTTGATACGTTACATACAGAACGGTGCTATTTAAAATAAACTTTTATTTAGGGTAAAACAAGAAACAGAAATGATCAGGAAGTCAGATATTATCCAGGTGAGATATTTTCCATATCACAGAAACTTTTATTTAGGGTAAAACAAGAAACAGACATGGGAAAAAAAAAAAAAGAGATCAGGAAGTCAGATATTATCCATATCACGGGGTACTTTCCAGCTCTCAGACCTGGGGACCATGGTTTCATTGATGTGGGCTTGGACAGCCCAAAAGCAAACCAAATCTTGCCTTGCAGTGATTAAAGTTTGTTCAGCACTTATTCCTCTTTGATGCTTTCAAAGTGTTGAAGGGTAAACCAAAATAAACATGATAGATTTTAGAAGTTGCCTATATTTGTGGAGAAGGACAATTTGGGAAAAATTAAGACTTTGTACAACCTGATACCTATCTAAAAGTGTGTATTTCTGAGATTTACCCTGTTTCACCATCAAGATGATTTTTTCTGAATGTCTCTAACATTTTTAATACACTTCCCAGTGTAGCACCAACTAAGAAAACATGCAGAAAGATCATCGTGCTTTTCTGGTGCTCTGGAGAGCAAATCTTGAGAGATGTGAGTAGTTCCACAAATGGCACAGAGGTCACAATGCAGGAGACAACTCAGTGTTATGGTGTGGTGAGTGACAAAAGCATTTTTCAGGGAATGATTCTGCAGCTAAAATTGCACACCATCCTATACTGTGCTTAAATTAAAGCATAAGTCAGACTTTTATAACTTGGGGTTTGTTTTTTTGGTGGTTCCAGATTAACCACAAGAGGACAGCAGTTCATGGCAAAAAGCACAGCACACACTGTTGCAGGTGACAGAAATGCATTATTATGTCGTATGTATATGCAAGGATTTCCTGGATGAAAACAAGTCACTTCAGCTACACACCAGCAAGGGATTTCACAACTACATAAAATTCTACATTCTGTTTTTAACTAGCGGCATTCACCTTGTCATCTTCTCTCTGTTTATGGTTCTAGTGTGTGCTGATGCCTTGTGGAAGTTAAATGTCCTTCTTGTTCTCCTTTCCCAACCTGGGAGCTCAGCCCTGCATCAGGGCAGGCTTGTGCATCAAATCCAAGGAGCTGCTCTGCTTGGCCAATCCTGAAGATGGTTTTTAAGTCATTTTAAGGTCATGAATAGCTCTAGGAAAATGCTCAAGGTCCAGGCATGCTCATAGCAGTGATGCACCTACCCTAGACAGCAAGCAGAGCTGCTCTCCCTCTCCATTGGAGCTCAGTCCACTTCTGCAGCATCACCTGCACAATATTCCAACCCGTTCCCACCTGCTTTCTCTGAGACAGAAATCTTGAACCCTGCCAGACTTTACCACTTCACAGCAAGGTCCCAGGGAGGAGGTGACACCCCAGCATCTCCCAGGTGTCCAGGAGGGTTGCTGTTTTCTCTACCCCAATTTCCTGCTCCCTTTCACCAACATCCCTGGCAGCAGGGAGCTGCTCCACCCAACCAGGCTCCCAAATTACAATTCCCCCTTGATTCCTGCTCAGTTAAGTCTTAGACCAAAGACATCAAAATAATCCCCATACTTGCAGCTGAGAATTTGTCCTATAGATCTTGTTGAAAGATTTACCAGTGTACAAGTGGAGGACCTGGCCATAACCTGGCGAAGTCAGTAAACTATGGACCTACATAATATGCCTTAAAGATGCTTTTTGGTTAATGCAACACTATTTCAGAAGTAGAGCACCCTTCCCAACACTTATAGTGATGGAGCAGCAAGTCCCTGCCTTGCTAAACCTTGTGTTGCCTGAGAATTATGGCTGTGCTGTGTTTTCTCTTCACACCAGCCTTAAAAACAGTGACTTCAGCCACTTTGTTGCATAAACGTTGAATTTTTGAAATGTGGCTGTGAGCTTGCTTGTTGTGAAAATATTCCTGACTTGCTTCAAAGCCCTTATTTACAAAGGCTGGGGGACAAGTCCAGCCACTCTGCAGGATGAGCAGAGAGAATTGACTGGGACAGACCTATTTAAAGCTGTCAGGGGAAGAATAAGGGGCATTACCCAAAATCAAGGGGAGAAAAAGCCCAAGAAGACCTTGTGAAATGGCAATTGGATTTATTCAGTGAGCTGGAACTAAGACTTTTTGTAAAAGGTTTCAGTTAATCTTGTGTGAAAAGCTCCCTGTTTCATTATAAATGACTTCTAAAACAATTTAGAAGCAATGTGCTTTACACCAATACAGTTTCATGAGTGCAACACTAATGGCTTAGTAACATCCACCAGCCCAGAGCTGGAGATGCACCTACAGAAAACTAGCAAGAGGAACCACAGAGCCCCTTCAGTTCCACGGAATGAAGGACCAAATGTCTCTCCTTCCTTCATCCCAATCCTTTCAAAATTCTGGAGCGAAAGATTTCTCACAGACAGAGTGAAAAAATGCTAACTCCCTGCCAGAATAGCAGTTTATTTATATTGAAAATGGCAGCCAAAACTGGGAAATATACAATAAGTCTTTTTCAATACCAATACCATTGATACTGTCCTGTCAATCAGGTTTTTTACCTTTAAAACCACTTGTGTTCTCTCAATCAATATTTTCTTTTCTACGAACCCTACAGGAAGGAACCACATGTACAGAGATATTTGGTGTGGGGAGTTTCTTTGGTTTACTTCATTTTTGTCGTTGCTATAGCTCTATTCTAAGAAAGTCAAGTTAATTGATGATTCTGAGTCAGGTTTTGTGCCAAAAGTAAGTCCACTGCATTAAAGCGTGGTCCAGAGAAATGTCCTTCCAGTAGGACTGCCCATCCTCAGTGTCAATACCAATTTTTTTCTTCCATTATAACCTTTCTGGGAGTCCATCCAGGACTAAAGCCTTAGATCCAGCACACAGTGCAAATGTTGGGAACTCATTTGCCCTTTTTCTTGGAGAAGGAGAGAAGCCAATCACGACTACCAGCTACTCCACGTTATTTTTACAGGACAGCAATTTGTCTCTGTAATGGAAAAGAAAAATGCTATTAATTCAGCCAATATATTACGTATTAATTACCAAAATTATTGAAATAAACTTTTAAAATAATATCAAGGAAGTAATTATAAAAGTAACTTTATACATAACACTTTTAGATCTAGAATGAGAAATGTATGTGACTACTAGGGGCCAAAACATGGCACATTTAATTTAAACCCTGGCAGCAAGGGGCAGGTTCCATTGCAGCTATAATAAATTACATACAAGTGCTACAGAACAATAACAAAAACTGTGAGCCATCCATTTCAGTACCATTTACAAGAAATCAATATCAATACTTAATGCAATACTGGTGAAAAATGAGCAAAGATACAGAAAGCATAATAAACCAGTAATGAAAGACCTTGCAGTGTTTCACTTTGGAAGAAAAAACTAACTGTCTATATTTTCATGTAGAGGGATATTTCACTGAGGCAATGTGCTGGAGGTATGAGTGTTTTGCAGATCTAAGTTTAAAATAACCTCTTTATTAAATTTAAAAAAGTTCTTTAAACTGTGGATTACGAGTTTAGTAAAACACATACATATGGAAGGAGGCATTTCATCTTCCTACGGTCCTGAATATTTTTCATTGGATTGCCTCGGATCAAACATCACCTCGTTACATACCTCTGAAGGCACAGGCAAGGCCACTTGCTTCTAGCAAATTTTGACATTCTGTTTTGGAGGTGCAGGGTTTAAATGTTCTACCTCCAGTGAGCTAAACAGGGTATTTCATCAAGTAGCCCCATTTTCTCCACTGGTTTCAGTCTGCAGCTAAGAAAAATGTGTTATAATACCTTTCAGAAAGGATCTATTGCAAGGTGGAATGTGGGACAAAATAATCCTGAAAATAACAAGTGTGAAGTCCCTGTCTAGCGAGGGCTACTGAACATCAGTGAATTGCCATTTGTCACCACAGACACCATCCTCCTCATCAACACAATCACCATCACGCCTGTGCTCTCCATCAAGCTAGAAAGCCTTTCAGGAAAGCTTCAGCTCCCTGTGTGCCTCAGAGGACAGTAAGAATTATAAAATTAGAAGCATTATAAAACTAGAAGAATTCTAAAACTAGATGTAAATACTGTATGCTTAAAAAAATGGCAAAACAAGTGGTAGGAAATGCATTACAGCTCTGCACAGTGTTTATAGGTAGGTAGATAGATCGATAGACTGACAGACAGACAAACCATCCTCATCACATAGCCTGATGGCTCTGATCTTCCTTAATGTTCCCATTTGAGCTCCTCCAGTGGTTTCTCTTTCCCTCTGCCATTTGCCACATGTATCCTCCTTTTGTCTTTGCAACCTTTCCCTTCAAAAGCCCAGCACAAACATCCTCACCACCTCTCATACGTCCCCTCCATGCCACAGCAGATGAGATCAACACACTTCAATCGCATCGTCCTCATGGGCAGGGTGACAGGAATACCTAGAAGTCTGTCACAGCAGACTACCAAGAAGCAAGGAACATCGAAACATACTTTTTTGGGCCGGCAAAAGCTCTGCTTTACTATGATCAAAAGGGAATTAACAATATGCTTTCAAAATGGATCATAAGCCTTTTGGCAGAGATCGATTTCAAAAGGATCCTGCAACACAGTGTCCAGTCTTTAGCTGATACCAGGCATCCAGTAACAAAATATGCTGATATTAGCTATAAGAAACAAATTTCCACAATTTCATACCTCAAATCAGAGATCTGCTTTGATCAAAGTTCAGCCCCATCCAGTTCAGACCTCAACTAACCATGCATTGGGGGGGAAAAAACCCTTTCTAATAAAACAAAGAGGAAGTTCACGTTATCCAGACAATAAAGCCTCAACAAGAAATAGCTTGGTCCAATTGCTATATTTATACTTGTACAAATATAAAATGTTTCTCACTGGAATATATCAAAGATTTGCACACAAGCGTTTTCCAGACTTGAAGCTTGACCTTGCAGCTTCTCTTTCATGAGCACAACCACAGAGAACTTGGTTTGAGGCTGGGTTCATCCTTCATTCGCACTAAAACCAGCCTGCATGAACTATTGGATTATCTTATGCAAAGAATATAACCTTTCATGTAGGGTCCTCACCAGCAGTGAAAACACAGGGTTTCAGGCAGAGACATATAACAGCCACCAAATCTGTTCAAGCCTTTCACAAAAAAGGATTCAGTGGGAGATAAGGATACCCTGCAGCGCTTCTAGTTTTCACCCAGTACCAGTCCTGAGGAGGCTGAGGAAAAGGTGACAATGCTGAGGATGGCTGCTTAGGCCACCATTACCAGTTGTCCTTCAGCTCACACAACTGGAAGAGCTCTTCTTGGCTGATCTGAAATGAGCAAAAACAATGACACATATGAAGATGCAGCCATGAGAGTTCATCCCTAATAACCACATGTAAGGTTTTGACATCTCTTCATTGCTCATAGGGTTTCATTTTCTCACCTGGATAGTATTTTTTACCACCTCATTTCCCCACATCAGTGTGATTGCAAAGTCTTAGTTAGTAGATTTCTGTTTTGACTTTTTTTTTTTTTCCATTGGAAAGTGGAATTTGCCTTCCAACAACACAGAATATCCCAAGGAAGAATTCATCAAGAGTTAGTATATGAAAAGGGCAAGTGAGACTGCCCTTTTGGACTCAGACCACCTTCTGGGGTTTGTTCATATAGTTCCAGTTTAGAGCTGGTACATGACTAGAAGTGATGGAGAACAAGGTCGATCAGGAGGGGACGTTTTTGTGCTCCTTCATCCATCACAGCATAGCACAATACCGTGGCCAGTCTCTCTATGTAATAACAAATAGGAATGGAGAGGAGAAGGGCTGTGAGGTGTTTTTCGGCGAGCACCACAGGGCTGGGGCTGTCAGACCTACCATCCAGGTGGTCCAAAATACAAATTTTGCCCCAAGGACAAGGGCTCCAGCAGGAGGGAACTTCCTGAGTCAGCTCCTACTTTTGCCAGCTCTGTTAGTAAAAGCTATATGCCAGTCTTTCCCCAAAATTTCTCAGATAAAGGGTATAAGAAATCTATTTATGGGCACAAAATAAGAACACTACCTACTGCAAAAGATTTTGCATTACAGGATTGAGCAGTTAGTGGCTTAAGGATCATGGTACTAACAGATGGCATACAGCACCACTCAGATGTTAGCAGGGTTATGTCCAGAACACTTACAGCTGTGTAAAAGTCAGTGGGAGCCTGGATTATCTGCAAAATGAACAATCATTAGGGAACGAAAATATTCTAAACATTGCTTCCACTAATCAGCTTTTAAACATATTCCCTCTCCAGGAGGAAATCAATTTTTTGCAAGTAATACAAGGGATTCCTATTACATCGTATGAGTTAAGTCTAACTGATTAATCCCTTAAGTAAAATTTCTTTCTTTAAATTAATTCAGCGCTTTCTGCTGCCATTCGGTTGCTTTGCCTGAGGACATCACATTTGTTTGCTTACTCCTACCTGTCTAGGCACACCCATTCAGTGCTATAATGCCCTTATTAGTTAAATGGATGATCCCTTGTTATAATTATATGAAATGTATTGCAGTAAATGTGCTGCCTCACGCTTTAGATCTGTTTTTCATCGCTGAGTCCAAGCTGGTAATTTAAATATGACTCTCAAACTGAGCATCACTGGAAAGAGCCCAATCCAAATCACCCTGAAATTAATGCATCTTTGCACTGATTTCAACAGCCTTTGTGTTCAGGCCCTAGTGAAACAGCAATTAATTTTTTTTCCTGGAATCATCTTCTGCAAGTGGTCCTCTACTTTTACTGCAATAGAAAGAGATACCAGGAAGGGTTTGGGGAAATAAGAAGTTCAATACCCAGTAGATGGTGCTGTAATCAAATCCTAAAACCTGTTACACCAGAGCCACTTAGCTATGTGTCACGGCAAATTCCTGCAATTAATAAAGAAAGCGTGTTTATTTTAAAGACATGTGTTATTGCGTTTAAAACATACTTATTAATCTGAAGCGGTCATTGTCTAGGCACTACACTGAAAAAATCCAAAGAAATATGTAGCGTGTGCTTTACATGTCTTGCAGAGAAATGGTTTGTGGATCTTTTCTCATGTCATTCAGGCTCCCTGGTCCTAGGCCTGCAGGATAATTGATAATTTAGCAATAGCACAGGGAATGCACATCTCTCATTTTAGGTGGGCAAAGCAAAATTCTTCCCTCCACGTTATCTTGTATGTTCCACCCAGGGGTTGGATTTCACAAGAGCAGAAATGCGATCAGCTGATAAGGCAGGAAAGGAATATCATTTCCCAGGTGAATAAATTATAAGTATTTTGTGGGTTTTTTTTAAAAAAAAAAAAAGCTTGGCTTTCTCTCAAACTCTTTGACTTTGTTGCTAAAGTCCTCCAGCACCTGCGCTTGCATATCTGATCCTCAAATTCCACTGTTTTGTAACTGGAACTGAATACAGTGGCCATGTCCTGAAATCAGCCTTTACTTTTCTCCTCTACAATCTTCATTAAAGCTGGCTGTTGTTGATAACCTTTGATCTCCTCTTTGGCTCTGCCTAATTTCTGCTTAACTTTTGAATGGTACACACCTATCTGATATTGCAGGTTCTCCCAGGGAGGGAACTCATCCTCTTTGTGGAGAATAATCTTTCAAAAGGAGCCAGGGAAAATTCAGCACTTGAGAGCCAGGTACCTTGATCACACAGACACTGACATGGCAGAAAGCTAGGAACCATCGGGGAGACAACCATGATGGCAGTTGCTGGGCCTAAGCATTTGAGAATTTAGTTCCATCTATAGATTTCTTTAATTTGACCTGAAAGTCAACTTGGTGTCCTGGTTTGAAGTAAAACAGAGCAAATTTTCTTCCTCAGTGGGAGAATAGTTGGCGTTGGATCCTTTGTAACCTCAACTGCTTATGCCAGTACAGGTGGTGGAGTGGCTTGTGTTGGTAAGATCACAACACCTGGGCAGATGTCCTTTCTAGTGGAAGCAGCACCTCTGCACAACTTTCCTGGCCAAGACCTCAATTTTAAACAATACGCCAGACACAAAGGCAACCTTCTATGTGATAAAATACCAAACCAGGTCTTTTGCTATTCATTGCCCCTCTGAGCCACCTGGAAGTCGTGGCCAGACCAAGCCATTGAAGAGCTGATCATCCCCATGATCAGCCCTGGGGACTCCACACCAGACACCAGTCACTGCATTTTTAGACAAAGTTCTCACTCATTTCAGAAGCAAATTTACTACAACACTTGCTTTAACAGTGTGATCACAGATGCTAGATGCCTACATATGTGGACAGCTGAAGTATAAGAAAACAACCAAAACAAAGAAAACTTTTTCTCATAAATCATGTTTCCTATAGTAACAGCTTTCACTTATGCAGAATGCAGGGTTGCAGCAAAGATTCCTTGGGCTACAGAATTTCATTTAACACACAGCATGGTTTTTTAAATAAGAAATACAGCAGGATGAATTTATATACTTCTTAGAGCATGGGACTCCCTTCCCAGCATTATTAATACACACACACCCAGGGCCACATTCTAGTTGTGGGTTTGCATTGAAGTCAGTGAAAGCTGCACAAATGTATCCGAGGACAGGAATTTCCCCTTATAAATTTTTCAGACAATGTAATTATTATGTATGGTAATTTTAGCTAATGAATACATTTGTATGATTCATTTGTTATGTATCAGTCATTTATAAGGTATTCACAGCATGTTTTATTAATTATTATTAAAACCTTGTATTTATTTTAATTTATATTTCATCAGGGTTACTTCTTTGAAATGCTGCAGACTTACTTTTTGGCGTCTTTTAATCTCAGACCTGATTTCTGCTCCTGTGAGACTCCAGTCGTCCAGTTTCTATGGAAGAAAACAGCGCTTTTTAATTATTTCAGTGGTCTATAGATTATGCCAGTTACACCTAAAAGGATATTATTATGTCATTGGCCTATACCAGGCATAAATATAATAATAAGTAACATGGAAGGCAGGGGTGGAACTACCCTCAAGAATCACTGAGACTTACCCTCTTCATGCAGATGAGAAAGACCAAAGCCAGTTCCTGGAGAGGAATGTGGTGTAGGAACCACCACTTCTCTTCTGTGCTTGTCCAAGACCTGTTTTAGGAACATTGCCTTCTTTAATTCTTTAACATGAGGATCTGCTTCATCTTCCTATTTTATGTCACGTTATTCTGCTGGTTCTTCTGCTGCAAAGTTCTGCTGTTAGAAAGAAAGCAAACTCTGTTCTCTGTAAGATTCGTATTGTTTTCTTGGGAGTTTTTATGGAATGTAACTATTGAATAAAACCACCTTTATAAACACTGTGTTCCTTTGCAAATATTGCACACACGCAGTCTCATTCCTCTCTATCACCAATTTTGGACCAGACCAGGACTAAATGAGGCAAAATTTGAAGAATTGAGGGAAAGGGAAATCCCAGTTCTTTGCCACTAAAATGAGCCTTCATCTTTGACCATAAGATGTGTGAGTAGTTCATATATATATCAGTAATATAAAATTAATTAAATTCATATTCGGGAGAAAAAAAAAATAAATAAGAGACTGTGCAAAGGGATGCAGCAAGCCTATGCACATTTTGCTTTGGGAGAGTAACCCCAAAACCTGTGGACCTAATGCAAGAGACAAACATCAGGAAGGGTAAGAATTAGAAATCCGGAGGGGAAAAATTATTAGAATTTCCAGAGCCTGCAAAAAACCAAACCATTAATGAGCTACTCTGAAAAAGGAGACACACAGAGGCTGAAGGTGGTCATATGCAAAGCAGACTGCAAGAACAGGCTGCCCTTTCAGCTAGCCCCAAAAAAAAAACCAGATGAAGGATGCTGAGCAGGTAGAAGACCCAGAGCTGGAAAATCACAAAAGAAGGAAAATAGATCGGATTTTTTTCCCTGATATTCTTGATTCCTTCCAGACACACTATTGCAGGTCTCACAGGACCTGGTCCAGAGACTTTTAAAGAAGTAGAGAGGTTTCTTTCCATTTCAATAAACTTTCAGCTACATCCTTATGGCCCACTTCACTTTGGTGTGCAGTGGTACCTCTGCAGAATCTCGGTTGTAATGGAGAGAGGCTCTGGTCAGTTGTCACCATCTACAAACACCTTCTGAAATATACCTTGCAAAAAGTCCAGCTCATTATTAAAGTTATTTGCCTTTCAACACATTAATTTCCAACAAATATTGAAAAATGTTACAGATCTTCTTCATTTTTTTACATTAAGCAACTTCAGAAAAAGCCAAACTAGTTTTGAAGAAAACGAGGAAATACATTTGCTCCCCACATGTTTTTGTGCTGAAATTCAAGTCAGGCTGACTTTTTACAGGTAAATTACAATCTCTGGAGAAAAAGAGGGTTTCTATCTGGAGCCCTAATACAGCTTTCATAAGAGGGGTCCAACAGCATTGCTGTGCCTTCGACCCTTTATTCCTGAGGTAGAGAAATGCCTGGTTCCAAATGTAGCAAAATGAGAAATTACAGAGCCGGTCTAACAAATCAAAAATAAATGAAGTAACAACATAAAGGTAAATTTACTGTTATTTATAATTTACCATTTTTACCTTGTTTTCAATTGTCTCTTAGTCCTCTTCATTCTAGGAGCCCATTACATTTTATTATGCTAAACCCTATCTTCTGTCACATAAATTACAGTTAAAGATCTTAATATTAAAGCCTCTTAGCTCCCAGACCATATTTCAGGCTTTGTTCAAACCAGACATTAATGCTGAAATTGAACACAGATCACTTTGTCATCATTACCTATGATCTCAAAAGTATAATACAATCTTTGCTATATATGGCACAAAAATGCTTCTTTGTATAACACTGAATTATGGAGATATATTGATATTCTTAATATTTTGACAAAACAATAAAACTAAATATGTTAGTTCTTTAGCAGATACCAGCATAGCAGCCCAGCTATTATAACAACAGTTACAGAGCTAAAGGTTTATTTATTCCAGGTAAAATAGGAAATTAATCATATAGTTATTTTAATCCTAATTTTTCCCTGGTATAATTTAGCCTTCCCGCTCGCTGATACAGGAAGTCTGTTGCCAATGTTCATCATCATCTGCTTGGGTTCACAATATCCACCTTTGTTACGGGAACAATATTCTCTTTTCAGTGGTCGTGACTCCAGCAAGGAGAAACACTGGTGCAGACTGTCTTTCATCTTACTGTGTGTCTTTCCCTTCTGCCCTGGAATTACCCTAAAAGAGACGTTCGTGAGCCTGGACCGGGCTCTGGGCTGTGCACAGGGATGGAGGAAGGAGCACAGGGATGGAGGAAGGAGCACAGCGCGGTCTCGGCATATTACCACAATCCTCTCCCTCTTTGTGCCTAGAGCCCATATTATTATTTCCAAAGGGCTGTTCTTTCATTCCAGCAGAGACTTTTCATGCACCTCTGGCTCGTTTTCGGTGCTCACCCACCACTCTCAGACCCTTTACAGCCCCATACATACTGGGCCAAATTCTGTTCCCAACTATTACCACATCAATCAGGAGAAACTCTACTGAATCAGCACAGGGGTAAGCGAGAGCAAAATGCTGCCTACTGCAAGAGGACTAAGTTATATTACGTGGTGGTATCTTCTGCAGGGTATTTTTACCTGCATAATATCTATTCCAATGAATGAAAAGCCATAGATTATCTCCTCTTATCCTGGCCAACTAAAAAACCTCTTGCTGTTGGCACCCTGGCAAGGATCTAACCCCGTCCTGCCACTGCAGCAGTGAGAGAGGCAGTGCTCAAAAAGCTCTTGCCAAGAGAAAAATAACGCCACATCTGATTTTTCCTCGTCTTTTAGACTGCCCACAAACTGTCCCATTTGTCTGGTTACTCCTGATTAGTCACCGGGCATGTGAGGGCAATGAAGCCACGAGGCACTTCTTTCTGCAGCCTGGTTGGGTGTGAGAAAGGAAGAAGAGCTGCTTCTCAGAGATGACTATTTTTGTCTGCCCGCAAATTAGCTTCATAAAAAAAAAAGACAAAGATCCATGTAAAAAAGGTCAGGCTGGTACGTCTCGGCAGAGGTACATATAGAAAGTTGAAATCACAGCTCTCCAAATGTAAGCAAACCCTCCCAAACGCTGCTTTGTACAGGTGCTCGTTTGGATGTACAGACTGCCTGATGATAGTTTCTCCAATGGAATACGTCCTGCCATACTTCAAAATATCTCTGTCCACTTGTATTAGAGTTTGGGGTATTGCAACGTCTTTCATTATAAAGAGAGGGTTATTTTTTTAATATATACCTTTTCATTACAACTAGGAGTAAGGTCATGAGTTCTTCTTATGATGGAGGTATAAATATTACATTGTATGGCTGAAATAGTCTGCCTCCGTTCCTGGAGAATACCCTTGGGTAAAATACTGTGTCAGGGCAGCTGATTGCCTGCTCATTTCAGTTTGCTTACTTTTTACAAATAAATTGCTAGACAAATGAATAAAAAGAGAGCGTTAACTTCAGACAATCATATTCATAATACAGCCCCATTATGGCTTCAGAGGCTTTAAGTCTAAATTAGAGTTATTTCTGAAATTAGCTCTATCATTTTTTGGCTCATTTCTTTCCTTCTAGAAAAGGTGGGGGGAATCTTATAGTGACACGGGATGCAGGAGAAATGGATTTTGCTCAGTTTTCTCATATGAAGCCAGGCGAGCTACACATACTCAGGTTAGAAAACCTCCCGGCTCCACTTGGGTCTTGGGAGTGACCCTGGGTGGCTTTGAACAGAAGATGGTATGCAACCATGTCAGTCCTGCATACAGGCTTTTAAAGGCCTATAGCCTGACGTATAAAATCCCTTTTCTTCCACTATTTGGTTTTTTTATCTTTTTAATTCATTCCCCTTTTATAGGCACGAGCATTTGTTCCTGGGTGTGCGTGCAGGACCTAACACCATCAGCTCGTTTCAAGCATGAACCAGAGTGCAGAGACCTTGCTGTTTTTCAGGTTTGAAACTTTTTCTATCTTTCCATTTTTCTCATTCGTATTTCTCCGGAGGTGCCACTTTCTGGTAGATTTTCAAGTATTCCCTTTTCGATAGTTTTTAGATCCTGTTATTATCCTGTAAGTGCTAAATGATAATGATTCATCTGGTCGTTTCAATAGATACACAGTTATTTGCAGAATGGTTATTAACCAGGGGCTGTTAATTATATAAGAAGATAATTTCATGTAAATGTTGGTCTTAAAAAACAAACCGTCTCTTTGTTTATTGCCCAACAAGCAAGTATTTGGGTTTGATTTTTTTAAAATTTTGGTTTTTTGTTTTGTGTTTTGTTACTTCTTGTTCACACGCAAGTGAAGGGAGCGATTGATTTATTCGAGTGAATGAAAAATGCATCATAATTGCTGCGGTCTGTCCAGCCTGAATTATGTGCTGCTGGCACAGGAACAAGTAAATAATACCTCATCTGTTTACTGCTTGCCATTTGAACCGGCGGCTAACAAAAGGGAGAGGAAATCCGCAGTTTGCAGATAGCGTGAGCCAGGAGTTGGCAAACAGCAATTACGTGCCCAAAAAGGGATCTCGGGCAGGTTTTGCCTGGCTATTCAGGAAGACTGATAAAAGGTGGGGGGGTTGCCTCCTCAATCTGATTTAAAAATGTCGCTTTTGGGAAGAGCTTGTGTGTGTGTGTGTGTGTGAGGGTTAGGTCGGCGCTGATGATGAGTGAGGTGTCTTCTCCTGGTGGGACTCTCCTAGCTGCAGTGCTCAAGCGTGGAGAAGAGCAAAGCAAAAGTGGGGAGCGTCAGGCTCACGCAGACTTTGGGACACCAGCAATGAGACATGAGCCCTCTTTGGGAACAAGAGGCTCCAGCCTCAGAAGGATTTTCCTCAACTTATCTCCTTCCCAGGGCTGAGGAGCCTTTGTCTGCTCTGTTGGTCTAAGATGCTTGAGGTGCTCCCACGCACTTTCAGTTTGGTTTTATTTTCATTTAATTTCTGTAGCTTAAGCAATGTCAATCCTCAGGTTTACCTGCATGAGACCACAAATCTTTACAGAAGACCTTCGCTCTTGGTGTCGATGTTTATGAC
Organism: Calidris pugnax; assembly: GCF_001431845.1. Taxonomy (NCBI): domain Eukaryota; kingdom Metazoa; phylum Chordata; class Aves; order Charadriiformes; family Scolopacidae; genus Calidris; species Calidris pugnax. Next base: position 3,495,120 of record NW_015090865.1, on the reverse strand, counting down.
ACAAATAAGAACAGCTGATAGCACAACATCTCTCTGTGTCCCTTGTTCTCTTGGGTTGGTGCAGTCCTTCTTCCACAACAGGAGCATCTGTTTAACATGTGTCTGAGCTTAAGAAAAGCTGGGGTTAATGAAGTGATATTTTCCATCTATAACAAAGCTATCTCTAGAAATCCTTCACCAAGTGACTACTGTCCTCTGTTCCCACCTGCAAGTGACTTCCCAGTGTACTGCTCTTACTTATTCTTTGAAGACACAGGCTGGTTTAAGGAACATAAAAATATCAAATTGCAAGCCAGTTTTTTTACCCTCTGCATTTGTATTTCTGCCACTGCTGATCTCATTGGCAAAATCCATGGCTGCGAATAAAAGTAAAGAATACCTAAAACACAAAAAGACACAAATTGATAGCTAAAACCATAGACAGAAAAACCAGAGGACTTTAAAATAAGTATTTGACCTCAGTGGTAGCAAGTGCAAAATTCCTGGTGGTGTTGACAGGCTGGACTTAAACACAGACTGCCACAGTTCCACATGGGTTTTTCCCTTTAAATCACATCATTGTTGGATTTAAAAGCTTGAGCTGAAATGCACAGTAAGCAACGAGAGCTGGAAACCTGACGCCATCTGACTTTAACCTGATCAGTTAAGATCTCAGTCTTTAACATCCGTGCTACAAGAAAAAAGCGTTTGCTCATGTTTTTCTCCCGTATTTGATCACTGAGTTTTTAAATTCTTGGGTTTAAAATTCAGATCAAGCTTTTACGATTTTTGCTACCGACCTTCATTACACTTTTTTTCTTTTGCAGCTGTCAAATTAAAGTGATTTATATTTTCTAAAGTTAAAGCATATTTCCGATGATCGTGATAATTATCTTCCAGATGAGAGTCCATCATGTTTAAGACATTAGGTCGACAGGGTGTTGTAATGGCAGCCATAAGTCACATGAGGACTTGTCTCTTGGGGACTGTCTTGCTGTACACCCAGAGGAAGATGCCCCAGTGGGCTCCCAGCTCCGACACAGAGCCAGCAGTACCAAAAGTCCTGCATTTCAACTGCTTCAACAGATAACCCTGTGTATCCAGCCAATACAAAAATTATTGTTAGAATACGTTTTGGGATGCCACTTACAAATAGCCACACTTCAATCTTTTTTGTAAGGCAAACATGACAGATGTCATTCCCAGGTTAGACAGCTCTTTTTCTATTGGCTCCTTCCCTGTATAGAATATTATTTGGCAACTAAATAACTACCTGCATAATTTGGTAGACAAGGATGGTGGCTTTTTATTCTGCAAGGAAGAACTACATTCACAGAAAGAATACTTTAATGTGTTATGTTTTCAATATAAATTTGTTTTATTGCATATAAAAGGAAAATTTTATTTAACTTTCCAAATATAAATTAGATCTAGTAAAATGCAATGTACTGTAAAGTAGATGGAAGTTCTTTTGTATGGAAAATATTCTTTCTATGAAAATTAATTGGTCCTTACTTTAAAATTTTTGCACTGGCAAATATATGTTCTCTGTATATATGGTGTTATCTGGCAGTAAAATTTATTATCACCTGAACTATTCATCCCCATATTTCAGGACACTGAAAATCATAAAGATTGTTCCCTCATGCTGAGGTGAATGCTTGCTCAAAGCACAATCATTTCAATTTCAAAATGATAAAGGATAGTAAGTGAAAATGCATGAGAAGTTTCAAGAACTGTGGAACAAAAAAAAATCACCTTTTGAACTGTTGACTTTTAGCAGCCAAATAGTAATATATTTGCTGATTTCAAAGGTGAATTTTCACAGGTAATATTATATGGGACGCAAATCCAATTTTCCAAAATACTGAGTGTACATCATGAAGGTCCCCAAGAGGTAAGTCCCCGTGTGATACAAAAGGATTTCATTGGGAGCTCAGCACCAACAAATTTCTAGAAATTCAATTATCCCCCGTGAAGCCCCAGAATACCTGCTCCGAGGTAGGCAACTCCTCTGGTAGGACGAGCTGTCCTGTCCCTCCCCAGGCAAATGCTCCCAAACTGCTGCCCCTGCTTTGCCATGTAAGCCAGGCTTTCTTTCTCTGGTTTTCCTCTTCCTTCTTTAAATAAAGACAGCCAGCCTAGTTTTTGCTCAATTACTTCGCATATGTGAAGAATATATGGAGTTCAACCAGGAAACTAGCACAGAGCTGTAAAAATGATGCTGTGGCAGCAGTCGCTATAGGAGGAACAAAAGCACTTTGGTGTGAGAATCCCTTCTGGGACATCTTCCAGTGTGGCAGTAATTTTCTTACCCTGTTACTGTGGTTTAGTTTTGCTGCAGCTTTTGCATCATATTGGAGATCAGTGACATACGAAGACATGAAACTCCTTTTTGTTGCTTTTCTTTAAGGCACTTGCTATTTGTACAGCAAAGCCTGTTTTACATCATCCCACGAAGGACAGGAGAGAAGGCAGCTGTTTCAGAGATCTGACCTTCAGATAAAGATGGAGAAGAATTGCTTAGGAATAGTTAAGACAGAAATCTTTGGATTCTTAAGAGAGAAAGCTGTCTATTAAGAGTCTCTGATGTAGCTCTTTGGGGCATTGGTAATTGCTGGAGACCTGGGTCCCTGTGTTGTACTCATTTTACAGTTTCAGACACCACACTAGGAGAAAGGCACGGGTAAATATTTGCCACTGGCTGCCACCTTTGATATCCAAGCAGACCAGGTTCAGGGAACAAGCTGAACCATCGACAGGGCAAAATGCATGCAAAGCATCCTTGCAGAGCACCTATTAACTCTGCCTTTAAAAGACAAATACCCCGACTATAGATCATCTTGGCAACTGTTTCAGAATGACTATAAACCAGAAGCACAGGCTGGTAAACCACGGGACCTGGCAAACTTTGAAGAGATTTGAGACTCAGGCTGATTGAGATTCATAGATAAACCCATCCCTGTGACAAAACTCTTTTATTATTCTCAACAAAAAGATTGCTGTGCTGCACAGACCACAGAAATGTAAAGCATTTTCATGGAAGAACAACATAGGCTGAAGCTGATGTGAGTCATTCTTTGTGAATCTGAATTCACCGAGCAACCTACGATGGAGAGAGTGGATTTCTGTTCTCTGCTAAGTTGTTTCTACGTGCTGACTCTCTTATGATATTTTTATCTCCCTTTTGCTGAGAATTGGAACAAATGTCAAGATGATCCCAGAAGATACAAAGCAAGACGCAGATAAGCATGTGCTTTGGAACATACTGATCCTGCCCTTTTCTGGAAAATGAGTATCACCGTCCTTGTTTGCATCATCTTTGATTAGTATCCTCTCCAAATAATTGTTGCAAGGGTAATTATTGGTCGTTGGAGTTATACCAGTGTCAGACCGTTTCTATTCTTATCACAAATAAGTCCCATTTTTAAGATTGATCAGTGGAAAATATGGACATTAAGTTGATGTTGTTTTGTATACATCCCATTTACTCTCACGTTCACTCTCCTGTCTCCCAGCTTCATCTTTCTTCTGGATGCTGTAAGCCTTTCCACAGCTCTTCCACACAATGAAATAGATAAAAAAACACAAGAATAAATCTGCTTTATTCAGCAGGGATACTTCAGCTGAGGATGTTTTTTACAAAGGGAAGCCAGAAAAATGAAGCCTCAAATCAGCAAAGGTGAGCGACTTGCTCTGGTGTGTCCTTCTATCAGCAACTGTCTCACCAACAACGTCCAAGAAAAATGAAAATAGAGTATATCAGGACTCTATCAGTGCTGTTGGAAATTTGGATTTTTCCTTCACAGATTCGGCCCCAGGTGTCCATCTGAATGGTACCGTCAAGACTTGGGTGATTTTGGCAAATCCAGAAGCACATACTGAGGGTTCTCCAGCAGAAATGAAAACACTTTGGAAAATCATACTGGGAGGAGTTGGCATCTTCCACAGAAAGATTTAAAGAACCTGAGTTACTTTTAAAGCTTTTAATTTCAAGCTCTGTGTCTGTGTCCAGTTTCTTTACCACCTATGCTGTTTTCAGGCTGCTTCTGCATGACACTGTTCTTTAACTGGTGTTTCCAAATACTTGATTTAATGCATATTTGTAGCTAATGATGTATCCACTAAAACTGCTGGAATATTTACCGTTGGTTTCAGACTCTTTCTCTGCAACAAATTCTTTAAAAAAAAAAAAAAGCCAGAAAATATGTTTAGATACAGGATAAATATTTCTAAATAGCTTTTCATTAAATTATTCATATTTTTCATCATGGCAACCAGAGATTAGTCCCTCAAAAATCAGTGTTTTTACGAGTGATAAACAATGTGATGGTGCTGCTTTTTGCCACACAATATAAACAACAGTTAAATAACACCTGATATATTGCGTGAATTAGAAGTTCCCCCAAAGCCTGATTTCATTCACATTGATAATTTGGTTAAACAATAATTTCCAGAAACTACAACCTTTTAATAAAGATATTCGCTGCTGGCAGAAATCTCAGCCCACTCTCCATTTATGCCTTTAGTACATTTTCTAAAGGTTCTCCACACTTTGTTACTTAATTATGCATCATGTTTACCATACTCATTTTACAATTACATGACGATGCGGTTGTAAGCAGCAGCTGCTATGGGAGGCGAGGAAGAACCTCACTTATCTGATAGCTCCCTTGATTCACTTTTCTGCCCCAGAAATAAGAAGTACCTTTGATTGCTCCTTGTAAAGAGGCGAAGGCAAGTCTCTCAAGATATCCCAGCAGCTATTCGTGGCTGTCACTCATGGCAACTGGTTAAAGAGCCGTACAATTTATATTGTTATCTTATTTTGAATGGAGATGCATAATATGTTTATAATGGCTATAGATACGCCAGCCCGTGCTCTGGCCATCAGCTGTGTGTGTCGCCAGATCTGGCACTGATACGCATGGCACACGTGTGTTTTAACCCACCGCAGCTCTCTCTCTGTGGCACAAAAATCAGACAAAGGCAACAGCAGCCTCCCTGCTTCCAGGGGCTCTGAGGGGAGGACGGAGCAGATTTGCAGGAATGTCGTAATAACCCATTACCTGGCAAACGGCTCTGATGTGCCTGGGAAAAGAGTTTATGGTGGTAGAGCACCAGCCATGAGCTTGAGCCCTCTGGTTGATCACTCTGATATCTCTGGGGAGAGCCGTGGCCTCAGCAAACCAGCCTTCACCCAGTGATGGCCATACCCAGGGAGGACAGAGGACAGGAATGTGGCTGTGGGACACCTGGACCCACATTGTCCCCACCAACTTTAACCTGCTTGATGTGCTGTAAACCATGCTGCACAGACCCCTTGGAGGTGAGCTCAGCTTCAACACCCAACATGGGGAGAAGCTGAAATAGCTCAGAATTGGTGTAACTCCACACACATAAACAGGACGGTTTCACGTGCAGGACAAATGGAGGGTCAACCTCCTCTGGTGTTGTAGGAGAGAAAGGGATGTTGCACAAATCCTCAGATGCGGCAGGCTTTGGTCCCAGGGGAGAGGAAACACGTGAGACCGTTAGGGGAACTGAGGATGCAGGACATGAGGCCCTTCCAGTTCTTTGCAGGCATGATGGCACATTGCTTACAGAGCAATGGAAGAGCGTGGCACACATTGTACCCTTGAGGGGCACATGAGCTCTGAGAGAGACTCAGTCCATGATCCACCAGTCCCAATTAACTTGTGGCAGGCATGGGGACCCTCTGTTTTGGTGGTTACTGCTTTAACCAGAACGGACACATGTCATGCTATATCACTTCATCTTAGGATCAAAGAACATTTCTTGACATAGTAAATCCACCATGAGTCCCAGCAGTTGGACCTGACTAGGGAGAGAGGTAAAACATGGTAAGAAGGCCACATCTTGGATGAGCACCTTCCTTTTCGTGTTTGCTGGAATTGTAGCGTCTCTCTAGGAGCTTGTCTCCAAATTTGGCAGAAGTGTCCTTTGATCCCAGTCCAGATCCAGCTTGCAAATACAAGGATAACGAGGATGGGTTTACTCACCATCAGCACTTCTGGAAGAGGGGGAATTGGGGTTTTTTTACTGTCGGTGTGGAAATTCTGCAATCTCCTGGTTGGAGCATATAACTTACCACTGAGGATGCTCTGTCAGCTGCCTGTCACTGGGCTTTATTTCAATTTGCACCATGTGTGCCTGTACTTCTAGGCAATTCCTACTTACAGAAGGTAAGACAAATGACCCAAACTGAAATTTGCCCAGAGGCAGATACAGTTTTTCTTACATTAATTAAAGAAATTAGGAGATGATGAAGGCGTAGCCACAGGAAATATTTCAGTTTTTCTGTCAGGGGTGATAAATTTTGATTTAGAGGAGAGATTTTTAAATACCTTATTGATGGCTTTTAGTATGTCCTTCTCCAAAAGTAACTAGTGAGTACAAACACAGGCTGCAATAGAGAAAGCTGCCAGTAGTAATAAAGCTGTGACTCTTAATTATGCTGGAACTGGTTGCTCCCTTTTCTTCTGAGGCTTCGAGGTTTGCACAGCTGTGAAGGATGAAATCAGAAAACTCACCTAGTAAATAGCCAAAGCCCCCAGTTTAAGAGACGTCAGCCTTATCCTTCAATAACAAAGTGAAGCATTCCTGTTGTTCTCCAATGCAGGCAAATGTCATTTTTCCTCAAACTTTTCTGATGTCCCCAAAACCTATTTTTCACAATTTATGATATTCAAGCCTATTTACATTCCCATTGAATATCAATAGTTGTCCAGAAATACTAAATTGCAATGAGAAAAGCTGAAGGGCACTCATACATGGAAGAAAAAAGGAGGCTGAATGTCTTTAATTTGTCCCTTTCCTGTGTTGGCAACTAATTTCAAAACTGTGAACATTTCAAATAGTTTTACGTGCACATTTGAGAGACAAGGCTTCACTATATTGACGGATCTCATTCCCAAAAGATAAAACTATGGGTTTTTGTCAGTTTTTCCAAAGACAGAAGCCTTTTATTAGATCATAAATTATTGGGAGGACAGAGTTGATAGACTTCTTTAGGCTGATAATGTACTTTGAAAGAAAAGGCAGTTTTACACTTCTGCAAAATCGTATTTAAAATATTTATATACCTATCAACGGAGGCACTGAGGTAATTCACCTCTAGGTCACTGGTTCAAAACCAAACCAGCTCTTTTACATCCAAAACGTGTTGCCTTCTCACAGCTGTAGAGTTGCCTAGATTTTTTTGCTATGATCCTATTAAACTTGGACAAAATTTGGGGACCTCCAGAGGAGAGGCCTAGCACCGGACAGAAAAGAAAATAAAGCTGAACTTTTCGTTTTAGCAAATTTTTGGAATAAGGTGAGTGAGATATCACAGGACCAAGCAATAACTTCCCTACTCGAGCTAATACAATATGTACTATTAGGAAATGCACTGTATATAGCTCATAAACTAGATAGTCTGCTGTACACAGAATGCCTGCAGTCTCATAAAATGTTATTCTTTTGCTTTATCTTGTTAGTATAATGTGAAGCTTCATTAAGCCGCCAGATGAATCATATAGTAATTGGATATAATGAATTTAATTATGTAATTTCTTTTTTCATAATGAAACAAAGTCATATTTTACAAACAGGCAAAGTATTGTTTGGAGTTACAGATTTAAGCTAACATTTGGCAAGAAAAGCACAACTGAGGACTGATGGCTCTTCTTTTTTTTTCTTTTTTTTTTTTTTTTTTCCTCTGGTTTGATCTGACCTTCGCTGTTTGGGTTTGTCCATGCAGGGACCACAACTACACCTGGCCTAAACAGGGGAAACTTCATGTTCATGGCCTGTGGGTGCTGGTGGGAGGTGAGCCACCTCCAGCACGTCATCTCACTCTACGTGGTGGACTCAATAACTGAGGGCAAGTCTTGTGCCCAGAGGAAGCAGCGTGGGGATGACCACCCAACATCAACAGAATTACCCTCATGAGCCTGCCTCAAGATCCAATATCTTCTCTCCATTACTGGCCAGAAATGGGTGCTTCTTCTCATTTTTGACCTCAGCAGCTTGGAGGAGGTGAGAAATCAACACCTCTGTGTTAGGGTCACCCTTCTCTGTAGTACTTGCTGCCAGGGCATACCAATTTAGCAGTTCACAACCACAACACCTCTGTGTTAGGGTCACCCTTCTCTACCAGGGCATACCAATCTAGCAGCTCACAACTAAACAACAATATCATCTCTAAGGGAGGTCCCTTGCTGGGAGCATGATCCCGCTGCTTTTGGGTGCTGCTGATTCCTTGGTGAGATGGAGGGGCTCAGAGTCTCCCAGAGACAGCTCAACACTTCCCAGGGCGAGGTATTAATGTCAGCCCTTCCCTTCCTAACTCCCATTAATGACTTTCTGATGACCCGTGCTTATAATATCCTCCACCCTTCTCACTACTTGGCCATTGAGGATGTTCCAAGGAAATGAAACCTAATGATAAAACAGTACTTGAAATATCAACATCCCTGGCCTAATTAGAGCCGGGCCAATGGGCCCTAATTGCATAACTGAAATGCACCCAGTTGAGTTCTTTCTATTGTAACTTGACTACACATCTCGGCCCTGATTAATAGAGCCAGCGCTGCAAACTAAAATGCAGTTAATTTATTGTAAGTTTTATTAGGCATATAAAAGGAGACCAGGAATTACTAGCCTTTCGTTGCTAGAGATACATTTCATCTATGACTCAGACCAGATTCTTCACAGATTAAGCTTGTTAATTTTACTTATTGCCAACATTCTTCACCGCATTGCTGGAGCGAGAGCCACAGGCTCTTGTCTAGAGCGGGCGGAATGAAAAGAACCGGGGGCCTTGGACAACAGTAACATTAACTACTTTGTCCTTTTAATTCATCTAATTACATGCAAGAAAAAAGAAACAGACCATTTGCAGGCTGCCTTTAGTTGCCTTTCTGCAGTGATGCTGAGCCAGTGCTTTTGTAGGCTTTTTGTTGTCTTATTAGCGAGCTTTTGTTCAGAGAGATGGTTAAAGCCATTTTCAGCAGCTAGCGAGATGAAACAGTTTCAATAAGGACACAATGTACTTGTTTAAATTACCTTTCAAAATGCTTGAAACCATTAAGGGGGAGGTGCTACAAATAAAAGTTGGATTTTTTTTTGTTATAATGTTTTACCCTAATAATAGCTTTTATTTTATTATAATCCATTAGTTGACAATATTATTCTATAGATTATTAGGCTGCAATTTTGTTATTTCATCACACTTTCAGCACTCACTCACAGAGCTGGAAACCACAAATCTCCGTATAATATGCTTTCAATTTTGTTAAAATCTGTATTTAACTGGTTTGGCTGTGAAACATCTTGGGAGAAAATGTGTTTTTAATTCTGTCCTGATTAGTGTAACAGTTGACAGGGCTGAGTAGTGACATGATGGTATCTTATTTTCTACTATTCCTACTGTTACCTTTTCCCTGACAGATTTTATTTATTATTTTCACTTCTCTGGAGCTAACAAGTCCAAGTGTAATCCACAACTTCCACTAAAGGGAATTTATCCCTTGTTGAATGAACATCACAGTTAGAAAATCTAATTAAAAAGAGCTGATGTTCCTGGTTTGCTGGCAGGCTAATAGCAATGTGAGGCTTTTGAAAAATTTAGTGCCTACAGGTGAAATAAAAGTGTATTTAGCACTCGGTGGTCACAAACAGAAGGTGATTCAGAACTGCAGCTGGGGAAGTCTGGGAAATAAGGCAGGCACGGCTTCTTGGTTAATGTGGAGAAAATGGCATTATGTTTTCTGGTTTCACATCTTCTGTTTACTTATCGAAAATTATGCTAGTATTGTGGCTGTGGCATAGAGCTGAGCTTTCTGCAAGACGCAGCTAAAATTTGGACTGTAACTCTGTAAATAAAATTTACAATCACTTTTTCATCTGCATGTTTGGTGTTTTTTTTAATTATTGAAAGTGAACTTAGTGCTGAGAAAATATTTCCCTCGAAATGTGCAGAGCTAAACGACTGGGAAACCAAGACAGACCAGGGAGGACAACTTCTTTAGACTTTATAGCTGCCCTGGGTGCAAATGGTGTGACCCTAGATGGCTGAAATGGAAACTTTGATTTTTACACATGATTTTGGGCTGGTTGACCTCCACCTGTGGGATCAAAGCCTCTTCCCACACTGTTCCAGCCCTTTTTGCTGGTTTTGGTGTGCGTCGTGAAGACCTTATGTGTGGGGCTACGATGTCTGTGTGGTTAGATCAGCGTCATGGGAACCCCATATTGATGGGCACCTTGAAAATGGGATCTGCTCATGTTGTAAACTAAGGGGAATGCAGGTGGGCTGGGCAGTGGGCAAGCAAGGAGAAAGGCTACAGGAGCTGTGCCACAAATCCATTTCATGATACTAGACCCTATATAGGTTACTTTCAACTGTTTATATTCTTTCTGCATTTTTTTATTTTAACAAATCAGGCTAATATAGCACCTACAGTGTCATTTATGTATATTAGCACAGGATTTTATAGTCGCTTTCCCAATGAACCAATCAGAAAAATTATAGTGGTGGATTCTGGCATGGGGTGACCTTAGCCCACAAGCACTGTTCATATGGAACAAGGAGCCTCCATCATACCAAGACAGCTCCTCCTGACCCATCGTTCATGGTTGGGAGGAGCAAAGGAGACATCAAACCTTACTTGAGTCCAGCCTGGCCAGTTCCTGAGGTCTGTGATCCCACAAGCTGGTCCACAAAGGAAACACCACGGAAGCTTTCACTGGGGTTCTTGGCAATCCAAAGGATGTGCTCATGCAGATCAGACTCCAGGATGAGGACCTAGGACACAGGACAAATATTTTCCTATAACGTGTCACGAAATTCATTGAGAAGGAGAGAAAAATAGACCTATGCTCTAAGGACTCGTTTGACTGGCTCAGAACATGCACTCGGTATGTGAAACCAGTTACATCCCAACTTATTACTTATCGTGAGAAGATGCTTCCCCCACAGATTGCCAATACTCCAGCGCACGATTAGTGATTTAGAGACGCTGATTAAGGGACTGCAAGGACCAGCAAATTGTGGCCTCGGTCCAGGAAAAAAATGTGAATGTTTGATTAAAGTTGAACAAATGTAGGAGAGAAAAAAGTCCTCGTCTTTCAGCACACACAGGAAAGATCAGGGCCTTAGCTCATGCGTGTTTTGTGCATTTGCTAAGCTGGCTGCTGACTTGGTGTATCCTGAATGTGATTACAGTTTATCTTCCGCAGCAGTCATAAGAGAAACATTTTTAGATAAGGAATAGTAGGAAACCAGGATTCCTGATTACCATTTATTTTCCTCAAGCAAAACTGGTGCGGGGTCACATATATTCATGTTTTGTGAATTAAAACCTTCAATCTTCCTGTAGATGTGCCTAGTGCAGGGGGTGAGTTTGTGCTGCGGTGTGTTATGAGAGGCTGGATAGAGGGGTTTGTGGTGAGACTTAGTGCCTTCTTCCAGCGCACTGATTCGTACACACTGGCTCCCAAGCACGATTATGAAGCTATACCCAGTTAAATACCTAATTCCCTAGCTGAACAATCCAATTGGTGAACAATAAATTTATAGGTATACTGTGTGTTTTATGGGATTTTAAGAGAGTTTTTCTTTCCCTTATCTTTTTCACTACTTCCAGGCAAACCAGAAAATAATTCAGCGAAATTTACCGGTGAAAACAAATCCTTCCGTAAAATTATCAACAAATCAGAAAGTGCTCATAGCCTGTTATATCTTAAATTGCTGATGTGATTTATAATATCTTCCAGAGAGAATATAATGTTCCCTTCTTTTTTTTCCAGACACTTTTTTTTTAATAAGAATATAGTAAAACTTAAAAGTATGCTGGGAATCATGAATATGCCAAATCTCTGTGCAATTTACGGCAACTACAGGAGACTAATAGTAATTTTTCTTCACTACAAATGTAACTCATTTCTTTTTAATGGTAATATGTTTGCTCAAAGTGCATCTCTTCAGGCAGATACAGGAAAAACTATAGAGACCTCACACAAATAGCTCTTTTGATATTCCTTCTGATAAGGCCACCCTTTTAGAGAACAAAAATTTAGTTTGGCTGCACATTGTAACATCCATGTGTTTGACCATTGAACGCAATGTGTGGCCATTAGAAATAAAAGAAAAATCAATAGGGTTTCATTAAAACAGCAGGCAATCAGGGCTACGGCACTAGCTTAATTACAGTTTCAGTAGCATTTGCTTTAATTGGAAAGAATAAAAGAAGTGAAGTGGAGTGAATGAAGAAATTAGCATATCTATCACTGTTGTCACATTGTACTGTGGCCTTAAAGCACTGTTTGCTCTTTAGTATCCCTGATGCTTTGTGAGGCCCTGAAAAAATATGGAAAGGCAATTAGCAAATAATCAGATTGCACCTTTGCAGGATTCTAATTAAAGATCTTTATAATGTCGGGGATGTATTTTTGTTAATCTTTATAATATAGAGCAGATATAATTTGCATCAGTTGCGTTCGTACAGCGTTGGACATGCGTAAGTATAACTGATAGAAAGGGAAGGGGTTGATACTATAGGTTTGATACTCCCCAGTGGGAGTTGTCCTGCAGATTGCTGTCACACAAACACCCTCTTCATACAGCAGCACCCACCAGTAACCAAGTCACTGTCCAGGCAACAGGCAGCTCAATAAAGAGGCAAGACATGAAGCCAAGGCAAACAACTGTGTCTCCTGAGCTTGTGGCAGGGACAACAGTGGGGCAGATCCAGAGTTGTGCTGCCCTCAGCCATGGACCAGCATGGGTAGACAGCGTGGTGGCCACTGCTGCCCCATAGTCCTCTACAAGACTGAGAGATGCACAGCTGGCACCCCATAAAATTCACTGCCAGGCTCCAAGCTGGTCCTTAGTGACCCCTTGTGAGCTTCCAACCTGGACCTGAGCAAACAACTACTCCACATGGAGAAGACAAGCCACAATGTTTTCTCACCACTGCAGACATCACCTCCAGTCCCGGTAATCCAAGAGTGACACCGTCCATGGGACGTGTTTGAGCTCCTGCTAAAGCAACCTTAAAAGCTGAAGTTATCAAAAACATTTATTTAAGTGCATTTTCATTTTAAATGAGTAGAAGGTGAAAGTGTCTGGATTCAATATCTGTTCGCAACCAGATTTTGGGCAGTTCACTTCACTTTTATCTCACACAGTTAGAATAAGGAATAAAACTCTTCCTTTATACTTACAAAGAGAGCAACCAGTAAAGGGACATTTTTACCTCTTTTATGCAGGTGTCTATTGAGGCCAACAGCTACACCAAAGCACAGCTAATATTAGAGAGATCACAGGTAGGCCAAAAATGATGTTAAAAAGCGAATATATTATTCTGACTACTTCTGAAAAGTTAATTCAAATGTCAATTTTCTTCTTGTTATTAAACTGTTCATAACGCAATCATGACTTTCATGGATTACTTCACTCCTTGAAATTATTATGTGATTATTTTGGTAAAAAAAAAACAAACATGTTTCTGTTCACAGATTATTCATGAATGATTCACTGCAATTAATTTTGAATATTCGGACAAAGATTGTATTTGTCTTGGTGTTTGTCCTGTCTCTTACACAATGCTCAATACATTTCTATAATCCTCAAGTCCCAACTTCCTAGAGGATTTCACAGAGTGTGAGATCTCCAAATGTGTGTGCAAAGCTGGGATGTTTGGCTATTATTGCCCAAAGACATATGGGAGATCACGAAGCAGAATCTAGAGCAAAAGTTTGTGAATGATAGGACAACACCTATGTTTATGGGATGTTTGGCTATTATTGCCCAAAGACACACAGGAGATCAGGAGGCAGAATCTAGAGCAAAAGTTTGTGAACGATACAACACCTATGTTTGTAAAGAGAAATCAATGCCTAAATTTGTAGGTAGGTACTTAGAGCAATTTAAATCACCCTCTCAGCAGTGGATGGTGTCAGAATAAAATTAAAAATCATTGTGAATTTGGGACCTGGAAGGTATAAGTCTCAATCAGTTTGCAGTTGCAAGTTTGCTTGTGAAAATATTATGTGTTCACTATTTCCATCTTCCTTTCATGGCCCTACCTTTATGCAAAGAATAATTCAAAGGAGCCATAAAATGGGGAAAGACACGAAAAGCCCTACTCATTTTTGGAACTGCACTAAAATTCTCATTTGTAATAAAATTTCTGAATGGGCAGACATTCCTGTGGTTCATACCAGACTTCTGCAGCACCCTGAAGCTTGCCGTTATCTGGTCCCAACTGGAGGACCAAACCTTCAATCCCAAAATCACTGGTAGAGCCCAGGAGCTTGGAAACACCAGAAGATGGTGACATGAGTACGAGGACACAGAACCAGCCCCCCAGAAAGGAGCTGGAAAGAAGGTAGTAATTTGATAAATTACTACAAACAAAAGTGAATGGAATTAATTGCAGGTTTGATGCTGTTTTAAGCACTGTCGAATAAAGCATCCTTTTACGCAGCTACTATTGAATTAACTTCCCAAAGTTACTGCAAATGCCTTTTGGCCAGAGGATTCTTGAAGGGCAGAAATATATTTATGAAGTGGAAACCCAATTTGAGGAGGAACTTCCACAGACACAAACAAATGCCTCAAACCAGTTTGGCAGTACGTGATAACTCCATTTGTAATTAAAGGTTAAAGTATACTTAAACCAGTTTGGCAGTTAAAAACAATTTTAATTGAAAATATACATTTGTAATTGCAAATGGAAAGATTTCCTGTAATAGCAGTAACAGACCCATTTTCTAATAAGATGAACAATACAGTTGATGACTGAAGCATCTGTATATAGTTACATACAGCATTTCTGTACTGCAGGCTGCCAATTTATTTCAGCAGTGAAAAGCTTGATTTATTGTTTGTAGCATTACCATCTGTTGTAGTTATTACAGAAATTATATATAAACCAGTTAGTAAACACTTTGCCCCATTGTCTGTTGTTTTGATAATCACCCATAATAACATCTAGCATCAATATGGTCTTTAAACCCGATTTGGGAGTTAATGGAATAAGAGGAGGCAGTCAGTATATGCACCAGGGTAATGTCATTAGGAATGTTTGTGAAGAACAAATTAAATCAGTTGTAAATTGTGCTCTCAAGTCAGCCAGAAAACCAGTCTTGTTCAGGAGAAGGGATTTATATTTTAACCTCGTGCAGAAAATGTACTTAAGCAGATTAAAATAAAATAGGGACTTCGTCGATGGATGTAAATGGTAATTGCTGGAGCTCTAATGGCTTCCTGTTGGCTATGTCATGCAGTGGGCACAGCTATTTTAAAGTTAACCAGTGCTTGAGGTCATACTTTT
Source organism: Calidris pugnax (assembly GCF_001431845.1). Lineage (NCBI taxonomy): Eukaryota > Metazoa > Chordata > Aves > Charadriiformes > Scolopacidae > Calidris > Calidris pugnax. The sequence goes on along the minus strand of NW_015090865.1, from coordinate 3,479,794 downwards.
ACAGATTCAGTCATTAAACAGGACTAGACATGTCACTAAATGGATGATTATTCAAATGATGAGCCTGCTCAAAAGTTACCCATGTCATATTCTGGACAGAGGATTACAAAAAAAAAAAAAAATTTAAGGTAGAGTTGAAATAAAATAAAGATGAAATGAATTCAAGTATAAGTCAATAGAAGCGTCTGTATGGGGTCTCATTTGTTTTGGATGGCAGACTCTGCTTTATATCAGTTTGTAGTGGTCGGTTAAATTATTCACGTTGGGCTTTTTCTTGTGTACAAATAGTTTTATGTATCAGAAGTGTAGGCTCTCAATAAATTATCATATACAGAAGTACTATCTGTAGGAGAAGTAGGGATTGTAGGTATACGAGAAATGGATTTATTATACGCTGGTGCAATTTATCACGTGCCTGTGACCATTTCACTTGCCCACCTACATGTCAGCAGCGTAATGTTGTTTTAGCACCATTTTAGTGATATACTGAAAAGTCGAATACAGAGTTTTCTGAAGACTCTGGCTGCGTGAACCTTTTCTTCCAAAACAAAATATCACTTCTCATTGCTAATCTTCTCTTTGTTTCATCTGCTCCAAGGATGATCAATATGGTCTTGTTTATCAGTGAAACACTAAAGGCATAGTCTGAGTTCCGGTCATATTTGAACTAGTAAAAATAGAAAACATCAGGCTAAAAATAATAGGGTTTGTAGATTGATAAGTAAGAAATATTTAAAACACTAAATATTTAAAACACACACATCTTTGCATGGTTGCAATTAGTAGATCTATTTCTCTAACATGGCACATGAGGTTTAGATGGTACCAAGGAGAATCACAGAGGAGAGGGGTTGCTTCCATGGTGAGGGCATCCTGGAGAAAGCCTGCCAATGCCACCTCACCACCGGGCCATACACCCAGGGACAATTCCTCCACTGAGTGAATTGAGAAGGAAAAATTCATCATGGAGTGAGGTTCTTCAAGTTTTATAAGCAAAACCAAGATATTCTCTCTGCCCTAAAATGCCCAGGCTGCAGGAGCACACCCCAGAACAGAGCTGGCATTGGATGGATGGATGGATGGATGGATGGATGGATGGATGGATGGTTGTGCAAAACCCCAGAGCTTTGATACCAGGCTGAGCTTCTGAGAAATGGGCAGAACGATTCAGAGAACATAAATATGAGATTTGCCCCACAGAGCTTCCAAAACATGAAAAGACACAAAATCAAAGAGGAGAGCTTTTGTATTTGAAGGCCTGGGGAGAAATTATGGGGCTCTGGCAATGGAAGAAAATAGGGAAGGAGGAAACTTCTTGTGCAGGTGGGAGTTAGAAAGCAAAAGAGAGAGAGAAAAAGAAAAAAAAAAAAAAGAGTGTGTTTGGAATATTTTCTGTATGAAACAACTTGAGGGAGAGAGTATTTTTCATAAACTAATACAATTATTTTAATTAAAAATCCTTAAAATATTAATGGAAAGCGTCTGAAGGCAGAGTTAATTATAGCCATGCCACTCACACAGCCGTAGTTAAGGCTCTGTCAGGGTTTCCATTATGAATGCTGGTTTTTTGAGAGGTAATAACTCAGTCAGGCCAAATTTCCTAATGGGTAAAACTTTATGTTGAAATTCTCAGCATAGGCGTGATTTTTTTCCTTATGTTTCCTTTGTTGCTCACATTTCTTGATCAATTTGGTTCTTTTAAAGGCATGGAAAGACATCAGTTGTGAGTGTTTGGATAGATGGGTAAATGGATTGCAGTTAATACAGCTGTAGTTGACGCCGAGGGTTTACAGGAGCCAGAATCAGGGATCACCTCAAGCAACCTTGTCAAGCACTGGGACTCCACTGAGAAATAAAGTAAGAGCACAGAAGGACTGTGTGGGGGACTCTGCAGACTCTTTGGCACAAATCTTTTGCCTCGCAGGAGCTAACTATACCTTTTATCACTTGTGTTAACATTTTTATTGATTTCTTCTTAGGAATTTGAAATGAAAGACCTTACCAAATAGCATCTCTCACGCATGTGGAGAAGAAACTGTGGGTACCTAGCAGTAAATTTCATGCACGAAACATCCTCCCCGTTTATTTATTTTTAATTTCAAATAAGTTCCATTCACTTCTGCAGATGAAGGAACTTTGTTATTTTGCCATAAAAAATTTAGAACACAAGTTTATGTCACTCCTGAAAGCAAAACCTGCTGATAAACATCAGAGTTCTTTTCTTTGCCTAAACTCACCCGTTAAATCACTTTCATTCTAGTGAGAGATCTGGCTTGCATATACCATATTAGTGTGAAAATTACCCTAAATATAAATGCAACATCATTGCTTCCAGGCTAATGGCTAATATTGTATGCACTGAAAAAAAAAAAAAAAAAATCATTGCCTGCATGTTTACTGTGTCATTTGCGTTAGTTCTGCTGGCTGATTTTCGTAGCATATTACAGCTGCTGGGGGAGAGGGGGAACTGGAGAAAATGTACATAGTTTCATTGGAAGCATCATTCTCTATCCCCACAATACTGTTACCTTGCACTTTGCAAAGATATCTGCCAGCAGGTAGAAATGCATTCCTTTCTCGCTCCTACATAGGATTATTTGGTAACCATTTAATGAAAGATTGCAGTATGCCAGTAGCAGAACATTTTTTCACCTGCTGGGTAGTTGTTCAACTCAACCTACTTAAAGAGATGGGCTACCAGGAGAACACAAAGACACAGCCCTGAATAGGCTGTCAGTGATTTATTTTTTTTTTTTTAAACAATATCTATCCCAGTATTATGCAGCCACAGTAGTTATTACAAAGTAAAGCACAGAGACTCCACAAGTTTGAGATGTGAATGTTATAATAAGAAAAAATTACATTTGTTTCGTTTTCTGTGCTTGTTACTTTCTTCCTTGTGATAATAGATTCAGATTTTGTGCCATTATCTGGTCTTATTAAAGGAAAGTGGTATCAAATTTAATACTTCCTATATAAAGTAAGAGAGCACCTGCTCATAAAATGTATTTTCCGTGCACCTCGCAAAATACAGGGAAATTAACAAAATGGCTCTACTATATTAGAACAAGGGCACAACTGTTACTATCTGTATAAGATTGATTTTGATGAAGATTATAGGAATGGCATTTGTCTAACAATGCCAAGCACTCAAAATTTATCCTTTTTGTGGTTTTTTATTCAAAATTGTTCATTTTTAACATGACATTGCAAGAACTATTTTTCTAAATTATAGCTTTTTTAATATAGGTTTTAGAAATTACATCTATGACAGAATTTTTTTCACATATAATGTCCTGAATTGCATTATCACATAGACATGATGTACAAGCCTAGACCCTTAATGTGTGAGAAGATATAGCCTTTGCTGGGTAAAACACACGCTAACCTGGAAAAATGGGATATGTATCATCAAATCAAAATCCACATTATGCATGAACTCATCTGTTTAGAACAAGATCATCAGCTAGAGCAAACTGGACCCATCCCTGACTACAGGAACATTTTAACCAAACCAGGATTTCACCTTTTTCTGTTGCAAGGTGCCTGCAACCCTGCACTAATGAGATTTTTAGTTATAAAAAAGCCAGCTTAATGACCAGCCGTTCCAGACCAAAATGCTATTGACCATTGCTCCTCATCATGGTGAAGCATCAGGGCAACCTGCCACCTGTATCCCTTGCTTCCCAGGTGACATCAGGTCCATCTGACCTTGCTTTCCTCCTGGGGATGAGTAGAACCTTCACGTATTGCCTGCCCACGAGCATTCATGGCAGGCAAGACTGGAAGGCAATTACACCAGTTCAAACCCTCTGGGAGATCCTTCTCACTTAGAGGAATCACCGATAGCCCTGTGAAATCATTTCTCTTATACTGATGGAGACATGAAAGGGACCAAAGCTGGAGATCAGTCCCTGATTGATAATTGCTGTGACTGCAGTGTGAGAAGGAGGGAAAGAGGGAGAAGAAAGTCAGGAAAGGAGGAGAGGTGACAAAACATACCCAAATTCTGATTTGGAATAAGACCAGGCTTCTGACTGTGTTTCTGCACCTGACTCATAAAGCCAAAAGGTTTTATAGGATGTCATGAAGCTTCCAGACATCTATTCCCTCCAAAAAATTATGGTAATAGTATATGGCATCACCATATTGCCCTGCCCTTCCCCTGTATCTGGTCCAAGGAATGGTTCTCCCATCTCAAATAAGAAGCGCCGTGGATTTACATCCATAACACATTGCCATTTGGTAATGTCAGGCTCTGGGATCCAGGGCAACAAAGTGCAATGCATATTGTATTTTATTGGTGATTGAAATAGAGAAAAATGGTTTCTTTTGAATTAGCTGGTCCTGGCAGGTTGCAGGCAGCCAAGCTTGAAGGAAAAGATAAAGTGAACACTCCTTGGACCACATCACTCTTTTAAATATAGCACGCCATTAAGTCCAGCTTGGTTTTACATTCTTGCAACATGACTCTTGTTTCAGTTATTTACTTCTGTTTCCACATAAACGTGGGAATTCATAATCCACAGATGCCGCCTATCCATTGTACTGTACTGAAACAGCATGTGCTGAACTCTTGAACTGTAAAATGTATTGATTATTGTTTCCTTTCGTAATTTTTATTTACTCACAGGAAGATTGCTCTTTATTACTCTTCTCAGCATTTCCTTTATATATATATTGTTTCTACTGTAAGGCCCAGATTGAAATCCACAATTACGCACTTCCCCGAAAAGAGAACAAAAATCCTGTCTGAGCTGCAGTTACTCTAGAAACCACAAACTGCAAGTGCTTGCAAGGGAGAGTAAATATATGCAAGATGCTTGTTACTCGCTTGTGCAAGTAATTGTAGGTCTCAGTCGAACAGGAAATAACAACAGCGGAAGAGAACTGGAAATTCTCAGGGAAAGTAATTTGTCGAATTTGCCATAGCAGCATTGCCAGTGGCTCTATGAGGGAGCTGTGCAATTGTCTAAAATAAATTGGAGATTGCAAAGGTATTGTTGCAAAGGAATGGGAGAAATCTGTAAGCCATTGACTGCTTTAATCTCATTTGTTAATGCCCCATTGCACTCTTAGAGTGAGAGCCACAGACAAACTGGCAGGGCTTAAACTGTTGTTACTGGGGAGGAACTTGGTTTTGACTTAGCCTTGACAAGCAGGATATGCTGGTACTTGAAATGAGTCTGATACCATTTCTGAGAAAATGATGCTTCCAGCTTTTGAGTGGAGTAAAACCTATCCACGCTCTCTTTGCTAAAATGCCAATTAGTGACACCAGACGTGGTAATTGTGCAGAGGATTTAGCTAAGGCTGACCTTGCCCAGTGTTCCCCAGGCCAAAAAATACATCAACAGAAGAGTTTCACAGTTTGTATTAGTTCAGTATCAGGAATGAACTTGTAGTCATAAAACATGGGTAATACATAGCAATTTCATTAAGAAAGCTTTAACGATGAGTTCATATTAAAGGACTGATTAATTTTTACAAATGTGGGGAAATGTCTAGAAAAAAAAATAACCAGACACATCTTTGGCTGTGTTGCAAATCCATAGTTCACACTGATGGTAACAGAGTTTAACGGTATCTACAACACCACCAAAGCCTATCCTGTGACCTGGTGATGTAACTGAGCCTCAAGAACATAAAGCAAAACCAAGCAAAACCCTCAGATAGATTGTGCAGTTCTCCTGGACTTCTTCCATGAGTAAATATTTTGGGATGTTTGCTTTGGCTCAAAAACAGCCATGGAAAAAAAAAATGACCAAATTCACTGTTGGTATTAAATAAGTGTGATTCCCTTGAGATGACTGTAACACATCATTTTTTTTTTCCCAAGAATTTAGGTACTGCCCCTATATCACTAAATACCTCTTTACTGAGAGCTATGTGAATTATAGATACCATACTGCTGGGTCAAAAATGTTATCTTTTACAGACTTATGCAACCTCAGGCATAAATATAATTATACAAGCAAAGAATCAGAGAATTTAGGTGTATCAAAACCATGAACACATGACAGTTGGACCACAGAAAAGCAGGAAAGATATAAAACAAGAGACGAAAGATAGGGCATCTCCTCCAAAATGAAACGTTGGTTTCCATTCATGGTTATTGACGAGAACGTATCACATTAGATATCACAGTTCCATAAATATCAATTAAGATTCTGGGTTAATTTAGTTCTTTGTCGCTAACCAAGTCCACGCAAATAGCATGGATGCTGACTTGGATCACAGAAGGAATTGAATAAACCAGACGCTGAGCCAAATTGTCTTGTAACCAGGCCACAACTTTAAAAAAAGTCACACAGTCCTAAAAATCCAAACATATGCTGTATTTTATAGGATCAATCACAGTTACTACCTTTAATTAATGATCCTGTTCCATCTCTGACCAACAAGTTTATAATTCTGGCAGACATCATGGTCATGGCCATGAACTGACATATGTGAAGAAACCCTCTCTTCTGGCCAGGTTTGTGTCTAGGATAAACAACGGTGCCTGTCGGCCTGCCAAAAGCCATTTGCTCACACTCACTCACATCGACACAACCAGCCACAAATGCAGCCTCAACAATGAGGGAAAACCAGATTTAGAAATTGTCTGTCTGGAGAAACAATCCCAAGCAGCACTTGCAAGAATAGCTCATTCTCCAAGGGCTCTCTCCTCCCACTCCACAGACAACCTCACTCCAATCCCTCCTTCAAGTTCCTTTGGGGAGTGCATGATGCTTAACTGCACAAAGACACTTCTAGTGCAATATTAGAGTATCTAAACTGGGAATTACTGAGGAATCATTATCATGCTTGAAATTCAAACCCCACCCTTGTTCCATGCTCACTCCCTTGTATACACCAACTCTCCTTATTAAAAATATATAGCTCTAAGCCAGGGGAAAAAAAAGATACATTATTCCAGAACAAGGAGCTCAATTTATTTTATATGGACTTTTGACAGATATTAAGAGCAATGTTTTCAAAGCCATTAGTTCATTTTCCATTCATTTTTCAAGGCAAATAGGTAGTCCCAAAGCAAACAAAGACGGGTTCCTCTGCTTACCTCAAGCTGATCCAGAAGCTTGTCAGTTCAGCTGTGTCAGTTTGCAGCTGAGTCCAAACAGCAGTTCAGGTAGACTTAGATGAAAAATGCTTTTTGCCAGAAGTCAGCATGGATCTACAGATGTGAGCTGGACATTTTTGCAGAGCAGCATGGGATCTACAGATGTGAGAAGAAATGATAGCCCTGTTACTGAATGTCTTCTCATTTGTGACTGTATTCCAGATCTACTTCTGTTGGTTTTTCAGGTGCCTCCATGGGAACTGGTTACAGGATGTCCCAGGTTACAGGGATTTAGCAGATCACAAGCTCCAAGAGCTTCCAGTTTATTTCAGCAGGGTCTAGCATCAAAACTTCAAGACCTAATTTTATGACCACCTTATTTTCCTTGTTGCATTTGGTGCTATAAGAGGGTTTGTCATCATTCACAGGTACAGCAGCACTCACCTGTGCTGTGCGTTTTATTTCCAATATTAAGGATTTCAAGGGAGCCAAATACAATCCAACACCCTCACCAGGGCAAGAGAGAGGATAAAGACCAGGAAAATCTGCCAGATTTATGGAAAGAAAATAGCTCATGACATTTATGATTCTGTCATTATGAGCCACTTCTCAGGACAGCTGCAAGAGAATATCTGAAAACTTCTCTGCTTTTCTACCTTAAAATGAAACACTACCAAATTTCTAGTCTTCAAAGTAGACAAGTAAAGTAAATTCACTCTATCCAAAGGCCATCGAGCAGGACATAAGCACAGCACCTTCAGCTAAATGAGTCTGCCAAGTAAAATGAATACCCCTAGCACCGATGAATCACACCACCAGATTTACCATTTGGCATCCAGCATTTAGATGTAAGGTTTTAGCTGCAGTCTTACTAAGCAGATAAGCAGCTTTGATAAGTTTTTGCTTGTCAAAAGCAACTTTGAAATAATTGGGGAGAAAATTTCCTAAAAAGCATAAAAGAACCAATAACGAAAGAGACTGAAGGAAAGGTGAAACACCTTTTTGGCATAAATATTGATACCCTCTGCAGCAGCTGGCTATTCTGACAATGGGAGCACTTTGGGAAAGGCTGGTTGAAATGACTATGGAATAGTTCGTGGTGAAATCAAAGGTGGTAACTTTTCCCACAACTCTTCCATGCAAACCCCAGAGGGGATCAGTTGCTCCACCAGGTCAGATTTGTACCTAGTACAATGTACCAGTCACTGTGTTTTCATATTTATAACATCAAGTAAACATGTTCTTAAAACACTGTTCCTCAAAAATAGCCCCCAAACAACCTCAAAAAGACCCTTAATCTGCTTGAAAGAAGCGAGATGACTAAGGAAGGCTGGGACCAGTGTCAGGACTATCCCTGAAAGGAACAGGAAACGTTTGCTTTCCTTCTCTTTACCCATAAACCATCCTGCTGCTGAATTACTTCTTGTTTTTACAGCTCTGAGGCTGGCACGTGTGAATATATATTGCTTATAGAGTTCACGGTGTAGGTCATTTCCAGGTTGAATGTGATCTGATTTCATACATATTGCTGCTGACTATAAAGTCCCATGAATATGTCTGTACACTTACAAAGGCACGAGAGCAGATCAGATGGACTGTTACGTTTAAACACATAGAAATACATTAATTGTCACCAACATCTCTTCAGTGAGATAGATGTACTTATTTATTTTCACTAATATATCCACTCAAGGAAGAGACCAATCTATGATAAACAGCTGCCGTGAAAAGTTCAAAAAGAGTATTCCTAATGGAAATAAATGTTTCAAAGCTAGTTTTCGCTGAAGATTTCTGCATTTCTCCTCACTGAGACCCAACTGCTCTATTTCATCTCAAGAGCAGCAGAAGCACTATAACAAACTTGTCCCCAGATACAGTCTAAAGCCTCCTCTTTCCAGCTCCTTTATTGACCAGATAAACTTTGAGGGTATTTTTCAAAGCTCTGTGCGGATATTGACTGATTGACTAATGGGAAAATGAACAGAAGCATTCAGGTAAGCACTTAAACTGTGCACTAAACTTCAACCATGTGCTTAAAACCTGTCTCAATAACAGACCTTTCAGAAGTCAATAAAGAGAACGAATAGCCCCGAGCTCTCAAATTGCCCAGTATCCAATTAACGTCATCTCTTCATTTATTTGTGTATTTTAAGGAAGTATTTTTATTCAAAATACATACTAGAAAACATAGACACAGCCTAAAGGTTTTAGATTGTGCCCAAGAAGCTGGTAGTGTGACACACAGGGAATGCTCCCTGTAGCAAGAGAGCCAGAGCAGCCAACGTCTGGAGACCTTTCACCACCACCCTGACCAGCACCCCTGGTCTGGGGAACCAAGGACCTGATCCACAACAACCATCACCAGCTAAAGGGGAGGACTGGATCCCACTCCAACCATGAATGAGCTGTATAGAAACACGGACCCTGATCAGGACCTCCCTCCTGTCACAACACCAAGCTCAGTTGCGCCAAGGCTATCTGCAAAATTAACAGTTTTTATATTTCTGGTATGGCTTCACCAAAGCTTTAAGCCAGGAAACACTTCTGCAGCTATGCAAAAAAATTTCTTCTATAGTTATTATCTGCTGTAAGAATAATACCAATAGTTTTTTTTTAAATTGAAAGTTATGGGTGAGCTATGCCAATTTTTCATTACTTTGTTGCAAGATGCCTTAAGGAGCTTGCAAGAAAATACACTATAAATTGTGCCACACTGTCCAGCTTCTGGAGATTGACTAGCTACTACTATTCAAAAGCCTGTCAAAGCACATTCAGTGACAATATAAGCTGCTTTTTAGTTCTTCCAGCTCAAAGGCTAGGTCAAGGGCATTATTTTCAACTTTTTTATAAAAGACTAACGGCTGCCTGGCTTGTATATAGGTGAGCAATAACCAAAAGAGAGTGAGTCTTTTAGGAGAGGAGCCAGTTCATCCTGCTTCATTCAACCAACCATAGGAAAGTCAAGCCCTTATACCTAAGAGTTTGGGCTCACAGGGCTCTTGCTTGGTTCCATGGGCACCTACAAGTCTCAGGCAGAAAAAGCTGTCCTAGATAGGCTTGGTCTGGCTATTGCAGATACCTACCTGGTCCCTCAGGCCAGTCCTGCACCCAGGACACAGGAATCAGTGCTGCAGGTTGTTCTCCTCCCGTCAGACTCCAGGAAAAGGCTCCAGAGATGTGTGGGCAGGATGGATAATTCTCCAGCAGCATTGCTTCTCCCATGCCTTTCCACAAGTTTTCTATTCATCCCAGTTTCCCTTTTTCTTTTCTGTAATACACAAGGAGGGAGCATTCGGATCAGTGGAGCATGGTGTTCTCTAGCACCAATACTTGTGTTTATCTCCTGTAAAATCCCCTCAGATGCTGAGTACCCACTGCCCAACCCTCCCGGCAGGCACCGTTGCTGAGCACACCACAGGCACCCTGCCTGATTCATACCCTGTGACAGGGCAGGGCAAAAAAGCTGGGTGTGCAGGGGTTCACAGATGGATATTTTTGCTATTTTAATTTGCTCGGTGACAGTTTTCAGGGACCATACAGTAGTAAATGTCTTTTTCTGCAATAGTTGGAAGAGTCAAACGTGAAAACCTTTTCAATTTTTACAACCTTGCCTCTGTGGCAGGCTAAGTCATTTCAGAGACTTCCCGGGCAATTTGTCTGGGATCAGGCTATTTCCCCAAGCATCCAGAAAAATCAACTTTTTTGTTTTGTTTTGTTTTTCTTCAGCAGGTTCACAAACAACCTGAGAAAAGCCACCTGAAAAACAAGCACATCGCTAATGCTAAGCAAGGAAGCTGCAGAGGAGATAACACAAAGAAAATGTGTGCAATCCTCTCAGCAACAGTTATTCCCTCATTTTAGCAGTTTTGTCTCCATCCTCAAATGTCCGATACTTTCATTTTCGTTTCACATCATCAACATTGTGTTTGTGTTTCTTTTTAATCCATGACCAATATATTAAAAGATGTCTATGTATTAACACTTGTCTATAGGCATAAATATGGATGTCATAACTTGGGATAATTAAGAAGGAGGCTAGATTATGTCACTTCTGATCATTTCTGTTCTATTTTAATGATCACTATGAGTAATAAAAGCCTTTATATAACTTTAGTTTTGGAACAAGTCTTTAAATCTGAATTTGTCATTAAAGAACTGAAGCTGAAGTGCTTACTTGGGCAAAACTTCAGCAAGTTTTGGTCAATACCAGGAGCGTTACCAGCCACATTGCAGGGTCTGTCCCTCCCTGAAGCCACAGCTGGATTCTGTATCATCAGTTTCCCAATTTCTAGGCAGCCCAACACTGTCCTAAAGGAGAAAGGAAACGTTATGCAAAGCTTCCCGTGGCTTTATCGGCGAACCCTTTCCTCAGTTTCACTCACAAAGAACTTTAGGAACAAACTTAACTTTTCTAAACAAAAATAATTTCATCATTTTGTGTGGCATTAACACCCTGCTATTTCTATATGTTATCTATATTTTTCTTGTTGACATTCCACCAATTCAGAGCTAAAAATCCATCCTGCACTTTTTCTGGGGTCGTAAATCATAAAAAGGTTATATTTTATGAAAGCTGAAGCTGAGAAGTAAACAGCATATTTGTATCAAAAGAGTTTCATCTATTAAGCAGCAATGACAGGGCCCTCTGGGCCAAAATCTAGTTTTCTTACTTAAAAAGCTTAGTTCTTTTGTAGACTCCTGCAGGGACCTATAACAGTTGGAATTGGGTTTTTTATGCCTTTGAGGCCTCCAAATGAATGTTACAGTTTTCCATTATTTTCTTTTTTCTTTTGAGAGAACGAGGCTACCTGCTTATTGCCTAAAACCTACACCCTGCGATTGTTCTGTTGTAAAATCTGTCTTCCAGCCAGTAGCCTCACACACGATCAGGCATCCTTAGTGCTGCCTTTCCATTTTACCCGATGCAGGGGAAAATAACACGAGAAAAGAAATGCAGGCTCCAATTGTAGGCAGCGTCTATTCAGAATTTCGTATTAAACCTCGTGCATTTGCAAGATTTCTGAAATTACCTTTGAAGAGCAGGAGCCTGCAAAGATGTGTGTGTGTTCACTTTACATCCTGTAAATATGCGTGTTTTTATTGAGATACTCACGTGTCAGCGATTGCGGAGGCAGCGTGAGTGTCTGGGAGCTGGCAATTCACTTGGGCTCATTTCTTTTTCCTTTCTCTGTGACCTTAACTCAGAGGCAGATGCTCGGTCGTTTCCCTCCAGCTGCTGGGAGTTGGGCAGATCAGTAGTAGCTCAGAAGGTCTCAGGTCTTGTATCTCTATCTCCCACGTCTAAAATATCTCCCCACTGCATCTGGAGCTGTGAGGACAAACATATCAGGTCTGTGAGGACAAACATATCAGGTCTGTGAGGACAAACATATCACCACCGTGATACTGCGGTGTTGGGAGTCACTAGAACACCTAAAATATTGCCAGTGATTTCCAAGGGATCGCTGGGAGTGTAGAGCATTTAACATGTGAATCAATCTCTGCAGGATCAAGACCCGAATGCATTAACTTTGGCCGTTCTCACCTCCCCAACAGCCTCGATCCAGCCAAGGGCAGGTTCCTCCCAGGTCCAACCCAACCAATCTCGAGCCTCACCAAGGTTGGGTTTGGCTGGGACCCACCTTGACCATCTCCTCATTCATCCCAGCACCGCCGCCGCTGGAATCCTCCCGAGCGCTTTGCGACGTACCGTCCATGGGAGATGAAGACATCGGTCTGCATCTTTCTTCTTATTAAAATGTTGCTATTAGCCCACCTTCGGGCTATTAGAAGATGATAGAGCTGACCCTTTTTGAATGGTGTAATTTCCAGCCGTGAATATCTATATATTACACTCTGATTACATCACAAGCACGAGTTCAGAGTCAGCAAATTTACCACCTCTAAACTAGTAGAATAATCACTAACAATTAACGAAATGATATACCCAAGTCACAGTAATCTTTTTAGCCACTTTGAACATATATTTGTTCTTTTGATGTCCTGTGTGAATAGGAGTGCTTTATCTGACTGATGATGGGCTAAACAATGGTTCAGAGTTGTAATATAGAACTCAATTTGCTGGAACTATCAGCTGAAAGGCCTGGACAATTTATTGAACACTGCAGATGAAAGAAAGGGGAAAAAAAATTTAAAAACTGACCACTTCTAAAATGAAGAAAATAGAGCAGTAAAGGGTATTGTAATATACTTTAATCTTCCTTAATGTAGAAAAATATGAAATGCCATTAAAGCCTCCTTTGAAATGGATGTGTCCGCATGGCTTGAGCACCAAAATCTAGTTAATGAATCTATTGTTAAAGCAAATAAACAGGAAAGCAGCAGAGAAGGAGTGATCTATGCTTTATACTGACTAATTCAGAAGATGAAAGCAGAGAAAAATTAAAGTTAAATTCATATAAATATTACAGCCAAGGAGAATAGTTGCAGGTGTTAAAAAAAAAGAGAGTGAGGGAGAGACAGAAAAGGTAAAACATGAATTTTCATTCAATTCGCAAGTCACAACCAGGAGACATTTTTTGTACAAGAGCAAAGTCAGGCAAGATGAAAGCTTTTCAAGGGGCACAATAATTAACATTTTAAAAGGTTTTAGCAATAAACTAATGATCCCACAATAACAGCAATTTAATCATTTTATTTGAGAAATTAAATTGATTGCTAGTGTTCATTTGTAAGAAGTGGCATTTACTGCGTTTGTAAGAAGTTATCAAATCACGGTTCCATTTTAATAGTTGGTTTTTTTTTTCAATACGTATTTGACGTTCAGGCAGAGAAGAGATGTCCCCATCATTTGTCTGCTTAAATGATTGTACCTGATGCTGCATTTTTCATGCCCACACCCATGTTTACAGCAGGACTAAATACTCCTAATAAATTCCAGGCAAGAGCGAGGTGGAGCTGGGTGGTGCCACCCCTGGCAGCTGGAGGAGCTGAGGTGCAGCTGGTACCAGCAGTGCTTAGCACCAGAACAGCAGTTTCATCCAGACATTATACGAGCATCTGGAGATCCCCATGCAGGGCTGGCCATGCTTCCACCAGGACACAGAAGCCAACAGCATCCTGGGCTCCACCAAAAGGACCGGAGCCAGAGGGCAAGGGAGGTGATTCTGCCCCTCTGCTCTGCTCTGGTGAGACCCCACCTGGAGTTCTGCATCCAGCTCTGGAGCCCTCGGCACAGGAAGAACACCTGTTGGAGCAGGTCTACAGGAGGCTGTGAAGATGCTCCGAGGGCTGGAGCACCTCTGCTGGGAGGACAGGCTGAGAGAGATGGGGTTGTTCAGCCTGGAGAAGAAAAGACCCTGGAAAGACCTTAGAGCCCCTTCCAGTACCTAAAGGGGCTCCAGGAGAGATGGGGAGGGACTTTTTACAAGCGCATGTAGTGATAGGACAAGGGGTAATGGCTTCAAAGTGAAAGAGGGGAGATTTAGATGAGATCTCAGGAAGAAATTCTTTCCTGTGAGGGTGGTGAGAGCCTGGCCCAGGTTGCCCAGAGAAGCTGTGGCTGCCCCATCCCTGGAGGGGTTCAAGGCCAGGTTGGCCGGGGCGTGGAGCAACCTGGTCTAGTGGGAGGTTTCCCTTGCCCGTGGCAGGGATTTGGAACTAGATGATCTTTAAGGTCCCTTCCAACTCTTACCGTTCTATGATTCTATGTCTCTTGTAAGCCTCTGAGGATGTCAGGGAGGGAAAAGATATTTCCAGAAGTCTGGAATGGTCCAGCTGAGCTCATCACCACCACAGCATCTCAAGCTGATGTCTTTCTGAGCAGAGAGGATGAAGACCAGATGCTTTTCTTCTCCTGGCCTGGGGTGGGGAAGGTGGAGGATGGCTGCACTTGTGCACGGGTACAAGGCGCCTGGGCTTGGCTGGGAGCAGCCTGGGTGGGACCTGGCTCTTCACTGTCTGCTTTGGATGCTGAAGAGCAAAGCATCCAGTGTCCACACAAGGAGCATCTTGCAGGGCTGGAGAGAGATGCGCAGGGAAGGAGCGAGGCCCAGCCCTGCTGAGGTCAACGGAAAGATTTGCATCAATTCCAGTGGGTGCAAACATAGACTCATTTCATATAAAAAATAATAAAAAAAATATATATACATAAACATACAAAAATCTTTCAAGCTGCTAACACAAAGTACGCAAGATGGGCCCGGCTCCATTTCAGCTTGGGTCCAGGAGAGAACGACAGGGTCCTAACTCTACATGTCTTTTGCAATAATTAAATCACGGCATAGATAAAGTGAGCAAATCGT
Organism: Calidris pugnax; assembly: GCF_001431845.1. Lineage (NCBI taxonomy): Eukaryota > Metazoa > Chordata > Aves > Charadriiformes > Scolopacidae > Calidris > Calidris pugnax. The sequence continues at coordinate 3,464,467 of NW_015090865.1, read as the reverse complement.
ATATCATCTCAACCAGACTATCCATATAATTGTCAAAATCTAATTTAAATGACAGATCCACTGCAGCATACATTTTGTGTACGTCTAATGAATTTGTATTTCCAGCCCATATATTTTAACTTTCTGATTGCATTAGTTCTTTGGTTGAGTGTCCACACACCAAATAAACATCTCTAAGATAATGATTATGCACCACTCTGTTTTCTATATCTGTCCGGACCAGAATGTAACACGCAATGAGGCTCTCGTAGCTGACAGTGGCATGTGCTCTTTTTCTTCTCCCCACCCCACCAAACACCGCCACAAAATGTGCATTGTTCAAAATTGGGCTATTTCAATTTTCCTTTTAAAACTATAAGCTTTAACTCTCAGAGGTGGGAGTTGTGTAGGAAGAAGCTGCCAGGTAACAGATGTATCTGTTAAAGTTGCTGCTTGAGTGTGGACAGTAATAGGATTTCCAGAAATGAACTGCTATTTTGTGAGGCACTAACACAGAAATGTACAATGGGAAATGAGAGCTTGAACTTTGCTTCTCCTGGAGAATTGAACCGTCTGTTTCAAAGAAGAAAAAAAAAAAAAAAAGATTGGAAAACAAGCCATTTTCCATTGCTTATCCTTTAATTTATATTTAGTAGTAAAAACATTTTTTTGCTTTGTTTTGGCAAGTAGAAGGCCAAAATTTTATAGGACAAATTCAACCTGAACGTATCTCCGTATCTATGTCTCTATCTGTATCCACCAGCCTGTATCTGTCTTTCTGCCTCTCTTTGCCTGTGTCAGCTCGGAATAACGCGGCGATGTTGAATGAACAATATTTCCTTTGATAGGGTTACACCAAGGACACTGCTTGTTCCTATCTGGCCGCTGTGCAATAGCTTTAGAATTTTTAAGATGGCTGAGAAGATTTGTGCCATCTCCCAACCCACAAAAATAAAAATTAAAAAACAAAAGCCACATCCATTAAAGGCAACAGCTTGATGAAGGCTAAAGGTTAGGTCCATTGAGTGACCATGAAGGTTTTACAGAAGGCTGCCAGAGCTGATGGTGCTGCAGAACTCCTGACCTTCGTTGGTCCACCCCAACCTCCAGTGGCCCCTCACCTCACCCTTAAACACACAGGACTAAATGAAAACTCCTACTTTCTGCCCAGAGAGAATTAATTTTCTCCTTTGTTGACTGATCTTTCAATTCTGTGGCGGATTCTGTGTACTGTAAGACTTTCAATCTGATGATAATAAGATTTTCAGTCTTTCTTTTTCTTTGCATTTAAAAAAAAAAGGAAAGTGAGATGGTTGTGTCATTCCAAATGCAAATGCATATAAAAATTAAAAATACATAGCAAAGTGGTACAGCAAGAAGCATTTACAGTAAAACCACAGAAGCAAGTGTATTCCATAGTGAAAAAGGAGCCATTAAGAAACACGATTTTTTTGGTGGGAGGCTTGGTTTTTGGGGGATCAGGCTCCCTGTGCTCCCTGCTGAGCTCTACTCAGCACTCAGCAGCTGGGGGTTAAAACTGACGGGTTTTAACCCAACTTCCAAAACCACACACTCGGTGTACATCTTATTAAATCTCAGGGACCTTTCACAGGGGTGTCAGCGAGCGCTGGGATCGGGTCCCCCCATTTCTTTCCTTTGCTTTTCCTTGCAAAGTGCTGCCACTTTGATAAGTGACATTTCCTATGGCAGCCTTCCTATTACACATTTAGCACCGATTCCCTGCGTGACCAGTGAGCTGTTTGCAGTCCAGCACTCGCCTAATTTTTTTCCTGTTAGCTTTCTAATTCTCCTCTTCACCCCAATTCAGTCGCAAAATTCAATTAAGGCTGGTTAAAAACCGCAAGTGCAAGGGAGCAGCACCTGGCACGAGGGCAGGCTGTGAAGTCTGGTAGCACAAGCAGCAAATCTAAAAGGGCTGTTCAAATATTTCAATTTATTTCTTGGGTTTAGGTTGTTTGGCTTGGTTTTGAGTGTTTTTTTTTTCAATTATCTTGACCTCTTTATTTTACCATGGCTGCAAAAGACATGGACAGATGCCCTCAGGCCATGTCAACAACCCCTTGCTTTTCTAAGAGAGATACATATATATATATATATATATGTAAAATTTAAATTTCACTTTTTACTGTGCCTCATGTGGGGTTCTGAATCGAATCACTAGTTCCAGCAGTGATAACACCACCAGGGTTCAGAGGTGGGATGCTCAAGACCTGGCAAAACTCGGCGAGGAGAGGGAGGTGGGAGCTCCCATTGCTTTCCTGGAGTAGGGAAGTTGGATCACTTTGGGCTTTTAGAAGCACTATCTTTTAAATAAAATTGCAAGATGGTGAATAAAGTGCAGCCTGAAACAAAAGCCTTACTGATCTTTGGCAGATTACTTTGGGAAAAGTATGGCCCATTTCAGAAAAATCAAAGCAAAGAAAAACATTGACTACAATTCAGAGGCCTAATGTATTATTATGGCTTTTTATGGATTTTATATATAATTTCCTGTAAAGTTAAGAGGTTGAAGTGATCTCTTACATTCGGCTGCATTATCAGCATAGCACCAAACAATTTTCTACATCTTATTATGTTCACAGTTGACATACTATTAGAGAAATGTGCAGCTGTCTTACTCTGCTATTCATTTCCTCATTACTATTTTATAAATATATGATTAACAGTTATTGCAGCTGCCTAATTCACATTTATTGCAAATGCAACCCCACAAATGAATGTTCAAAGCAAAGAGATGTGGTTTTAGAGTAATTTAAATTTTACAGTTCCATTTACCCTGCTTTTTAATTTACTGTATAATGACCCTATTAGAATAAAACACATCTGGAAGTTCTTTGGGGAACATTTAATTTTCTGTGGCTTCAGTACTAACAGAACTTGTACCATAAAGGCCACAGATGCTTTGAACACTGTACAAATTTTCACATTTTATGCCAAGATGCTGGTTAATTGTACAGATGAGACAATTACAGCAAGGCAAAAGATAAAGTTCTCTCTACCTTGAAAGCAAATGAAAGAACCTCACCCCTAGAAAACTGCTTTTTGGTAATGGCCATATTTTACCCTCATCTCTAGAATAGGGGAAATTTAAGTTGGAACATAAAATTGACCTAAAATTTTCATATCAAAAACAAACAGCATTTTTCAAAGTCCTGTGACTTCTGCTTACAACACTCTTGTAAGTAAAGGGAAAATGCCCCCTCACAGGACTTTCCCAGCTTCATTGCCAGCCTCTAAGCTTCTCATCATCACTATTAAGTGAAATAGTAAATCAATGAGACCAGAGAAGGTTTTGGAGGTCAGTGAGCGATTCCATAAACATCCCATATTTACAGTCTGTGGCAAGGATACAGATGCTGCGAGTCCCAGCCTGCCATATTAGCAGAATCATCCCGAGAATTTGAAATTGATTTGAATATTAAATACAGATCACTGCGGCAGAGCTCTTTTACAAGAAAGGATGTGAATCCATTCTCATTGATTAGTTAATTTATGTTCTACAACTAATCGAAACACAAATCTCATTAGCCACAGGTCAGTAGGCTTCGGAGGGGGAGAGAAGAAAATCATTTGGATAGCCCAGTTAGCTGTAAAGATATAATTATAAGCCAAACTGTTTTAAAGCCAGTGCCTTGATCAGCGTGTGCAACGGGCTGTCAGCGAGCCATTGTGTGACTTCTCCTCAGCAGCACGGGTCTTAAATCTATTTTTAAGTAAGATGGTTGCAGGGACTCGGCTATTACAGGGAGAGCAACGGCATCGGCTCCTTCAGAGACAAGGCAAAGCAACACAAAACACCCCAGAGTATTCACACAGCAGACTAAGGGATGACGAGCAATGTTAATTAATTAATTAATTAATTGCCACCTCTTTCTAATCTGAAACTAAAACACACTCACACCTCATCCCCTTTGCCTGCATGATTTCCAGTCACCCTCCCATACAACACCGGACACCAGCAACGTTGGGTCAGAGACACATTGTCTGATTTCTCGTGACTGCTCTGGGTTATTCCTACATCTATAAGCAACAGCATTTACCTGATGTATTTTCAGATAAATAACCGATACGATTTTCAGCTCAGAGGTGCATAAATTCGGAAGCCTACATGCTAGAAACATTTTCAGTTCATTGCTGCGTACTGTTTGATGAATTAGAATTTGACAACTATATTCTAACACAAATTATTTGCTAATTAAATGAAAATTTTCCGTGTGTTATGTAGGTTTTTTCCATTTATACTAGAAGTAATGGGAGTCATTTCATTAAAAGCTCATATGTTGTACTGCGATTTTACCCTGAAGTCTTTTAGCAACAAAGTTCCAAAATCAAATTATTATTCCAGGCAGATCTTTCTGTATTTCCGCAGTACCTTACATTCTGTAATTGCTTTATACTATATTAAATGCATAAAATAATATTCAGTAGGTAGTAATAATAGTAATAATGAACGCTTTGGAGCTGCAGAGCTCTGTATACACACAAAACCGGGAGAGACAGGCAAATAGCAAGAGGTACCTCACTTCTGCAGCCGAGCAAACATGGGCACAGCCAGGTAAGAGACATGTCCTGGGAGATGTAGCTACTCAGAACCCAAGCTCAGCTCAACACAGGAGCTCTTTTCTTCCTGGCGGGGACTTGAGAAGGTAGAAGGCCAGAGCAAGGGTGACACTGGAACAGGTTGCCCAGAGAAGCTGTGGCTGCCCCATCCCTGGAGGGGTTCAAGGCCAGGCTGGATGGGGCTTTTGAGCAACCTGGTCTGGTGGGAGGTGTCCCTGCCCATGGCAGGGGGTTTGGAACTGGAAGATCTTTAAGGTCCTTTCCAACCTGAACCATTCTGTGATTCTATGGCAGTGTTGTGTTGTGCTTGTCATCCCCAACAATGCATCCAGAACAGGGGTGATGCTCTCCAGGACTCACCTCATTTCTGCAGCAGAGCCTCCATGTCTACAGGACTTGGAGAAGCAGTACCAAGGCTCATGTTGGAAGAAGGTAACTCATCTTCATTAATCAAGAGTAATAATGTGGAGGCTTTCCATGTGAAGTGAAAGGGACACAATTGCAGCGAGATAGGAAACGTAATTAGTTCTAAACAGACACTCTTGTTGTGTTGGATTAGCGTTAACTGTGGTTTTGGGCTTCCATGTGTCTATTTCACTCTGTGTTATTTAGTTTTTTATAAGAGAATCTACGTTGTGAGGATCAAAGCAGCCTGTTTACGTTGCAGCGCTTCTGCTCTTTCTGGCTTTTTCAGTGAGAAATATGGGAAATGTTTCTTCAGGAGCTTCAGATTTCTCCAGTGAAGACCAAGCTTTGATGCCTCCTCAAAGTAGCAGCGCAGGGATTTAGCAGAGGTCATGTTGATCCAAAATCTCTCTGCTTTAGTATCAGCCAAAGCAAAAGACAGAAAACTAGGAGGTTCCTGTATTTTATTCTCAACAAATTCAGTGACTCATTGTATAACCTTTTGGAAGTCACTTGACCTCTTTGGCATCCATTAACCCACATGAAAACTCAGTAAATGGTAGGAGCTTGCTGAAAAGCAGATACTTAAAACTGAATTTTCCTGGGTAAATAAATGAGAAAAACAACCAACAAAGAAAGGCACTGTTCAAAACTCATCCCGTGACCCCATTATTCATGGATCATTAGTGTAATAGGCCACATGGGATCCATAAAAGGCATTATTGCCTTTTATGTCATTGCGTATTTGGAGAGTGATAATCCATATATTATTGAAACAATATAGATTCTAACAACTCCTTCCAACATATTTTATGAGATCGCAAGATTTCAAAAACAATAGCCAATGAACATACCATACATCTGCATATGACTTACGAAGTAATAGTAACTACAGTGCATTTACAAAGAAAACTCCTTTTAATCTCTGGACTGAAAGCATCTAGTTCACATTATGGTAAGTAGTTGGCAAATGATCATTTTATTAAGTTAAAGGCATTCATTAGTGCTGCTTTGAAAAGGCTATGAACCCTACCCCTCCCTGCAGAGAAGTATTAATGCGTTAGATGGCTGAAAATACTGATAATCAAATGAAGCGCAAACAAAAAAGCTGGACCTAGCGACACATACGGAACATTTTTCCTTTTGGTTCAACCACCATTATTCTCCATTCTGTAGTTCTCTTTTTTTTTTTTTCTTTCTTTTTTGCAACATATGGAGATAGGTACTTTACTGCACGTCTCTCTCTGAAAAAGGCATAGGAAGCGACTGTCTTGAAATTAGTTCTAATAATAGTTATAAAGGAACAAAACCAAAACCCATTTGAAACAGAAATGTGTTTGTACAGCGTAAGGTGCCGCCACCGTCTTGTATCTTGACATTATCTTATTTTTGTTTTCTGCATTCCACATACTCAAAGTATTTCGGTCGGAATTGAATCCACAAATACAGCTAAGACTTTGCAGCCAGTGTATCAAGCACTACTCTAAAAACATACATAGAGACACAAAATTCTTCTCTCCACTCAGGAAGGAACCCTTAAGCCTCTTTGTTTCCCACAGCCATCAGCACTGAGTTAAGATATCCACATACCTCACAACAATTTGCATCCTCCTAGGCTCCAGCTAGCAGGTCAAGAGACAACTGTCCCTGGTCTGTAACCCTACTTGCCCCAGCCACCACCCTGCAGATCTGCAAGCTGCTCTGCTGGTGTGACTGCTCCTGAGCCCATTTCAGTCAACATAGCTGTGCTAGCAAAGATCATAGAATCATAGAATGGTTTGGGTTGGAAGGGACCTTAAAGACCATCCAATTCCCCCCCCCTGCCCTGGGCAGGGACACCTCCCACCAGACCAGGTTGCTCCAAGCCCCATCCAGCCTGGCCTTGAACCCCTCCAGGGATGGGGCATATTATTTAAATAAATAAAACCCTATCTTCAACTTGACAGTGAAAAATTCAAAGCTGTAAATTTCTCTAGTGGGATGGCAAACTGCAGCTAGCCAGGAAGAGGCTGGATTTGTGATTTTTATGCAACTTTCTATTTTTCACTGTAAAATGCTTGGCTCACAATCCCTCTTTGTTCTTCTTAAAAAAAAAAAAAACTAAATGAAAATGTGTCTCTTGTTCTTCAGATGCCTTGGGCTGACCTTTTCTGTTCTGGCAGTGCAGATGTGTTTGGCAGGACATAGTGAAGTGCTAACAAGATTGAGAAACGTCACGAAAGATCCTCAAGTTGCCTGAAAAAATCAAAATGTATTCTGCATTTTTATTTTCAATTATTAGCCAGTCTCTCAGCAACTGATGCGGTTCTTTTTCTGATACCGACTGTCCCATGTGCCATTTGTTGAAGAAAAATCTTGATCGTTACATAAACTAAATATTACATGATCATATTGATCATATCTTTTCATATTGGCTCTCTAAGGTGTACTCAGTCGTGTTATAACATGCTGCTGAGGGGGAAAGGAAGAATAAGTAGAAAGCCTCAAGTCTGGTTATACATAGGTTTGTTCCTAAACTGGGATAAATAAGGGCAGTCGAAGTTTAATTTCCATGATCCTATGGAGTAAAGCCACTGTTTGGCTTTACCATTGCCTCCTCCTGAATAACTATATTCTGAAAAAAAAAAAAAGCCAGTTTGTAGTCTCCAGGCTGTCAAATTAGCAGTTCTCACAGGCTTTAAGAGTTTCAGGGCTTAAGTTCGTCAAGCTGCAATGAGGGACATTGGCTAACAACGTGTCCCTTAAATTTTAACTGAAAAAAAAAAAAGTATTTATCAAATAATAATACATCCTGCTCAGATTATTTTTCCTAATTTGGTCTGTAACAGTTTCAAAACAGTCTGAGTTTTCCTGAAGGCACAAGTAGCCATATAAATATTACAGATACTCTGCCTGGTTTATTGGGAGAATTTACTCACAGCTGCAGTCACATTGAGACATCAGCTAGGATATGCAGGCGGGCAGGTTAAATGTTAATTTCCTTTCTCCTGTACCATTTTCTAACCTCTGTCCATGAATCAAAGTGAGTAAAAGGTTCTTCACTTAGAGACATAAAACAAATTGAATAAATTATGTTACTTAAATGAGGAAGGACCAGTTAGTTCATTGATTTTTTTTTTGTTGTTTGGTTTCAGATGTCCCTTTTTAATTAATATGAATTTGCAACTATGATTTTTAATTTCAGATGGTTATGTCCCAGGTGTTTCAGAGTAACACAACTCCACAAGTGCTCGCATATCTTAAGCTAAAGAGAAAAATCCAGTCTTTGGTTGCAGCTGTTCGACTTCATGAAAGCAAACAGCCTCCTGATCCACTCTTCCAGGAGGGAAAATCGGGAGCAGCTCCACTGAAGCCAGGTTTAGCACTGGGAGGAACATAAAACCAGGCCCCATGGGGCTTGAAAGCTGAAACAGCCACTACAATACATCTAAATGAATTTAAGACCCGAAGCCAGGGGATTAGAGTTCAATGCGGTTATCAGGATATGAAAAACAGCCATTAAGTTCCCAGTTCTTTTAGATGGGTCATGAATCATAGTCATCGGCAGCAACAAGTTTCTTAAGCTGACAATCTGCTATTTAAAGAGTACAAGAAGAGAGGGAATTTAAGCTTGAGCCAAGCTGAGGTACATTTCTCTTTCTATGGCAGCACTGACAGCATGAAGAGGAAATGTTTAATACTAATGGGGACTTTTAAATTTTTTACCGAGAGGATATTTTGGTAAGTATCTAAAAATTGTCTGAGTTTATTCCTATTTTGAGGGAGGAAAATTTCCATGGTAGTCTCTAAGCATGCGTGTAGAGACGACACACAAATGCATGTTTTAGAAAGGCAAACGCACCCATGAGTGCAAATTTTGATCTTGCAGCCGAAACAGCTATCCTGGAGAGCTAATTCACCTTGTCAGTATAGCATTAATAAGACATCTTTGCAACAGGAAATATGCTTTTCACTTGTGGTGCTGGTAAGTCCATCTCCATTCTACCCATTAGCTCTTCTTCTTCTGGAAATGTAGCCTTCTCCTGAATCACTCATTCTTTTTCTTGGCTTGGCTGCTTTCTCAATAGTTTATCCTACTGCCTACTCTCACAATGTGGGGATATGTGATGGATTTGGATGCATCCCTCACTAACTTACACTTCTCAGGCATTTTAGCCTCTAGGACATTTGAGTTTTGATGCCATGGGTGTCCTGGCCTCCTCAGACAATGGAGAAAAGGCTCAGGGATCAGCAATGATGAACTTTCTGCGGTAAATCAGGGCGTCTGCAGAGGTAAGAAAATTCATAGTGATGGTATTTACACTACTGAATTTTCCATCATACATGAACAAGGAAAGCATATGCACAAGTACTTGCATCAAAACATTTATTCTATCATTTTGAAGCAATAATTTCATACCTGTGTCTACTTACGGCGCCTCTGTCCCTGACGGTGACATATCTGTGCAACGGAGCAATATTCCCAGAACCTCCTAGAAATCATCACGTTGCCTAGGACTCCTATGAATCATGAGGAAAAGAGCAGCTGTTTGATGCTAACTGAGTGGAAATTGGGAGGCAAAAATAGCTTTTGAAATATTTTTCTCAGGAGCAAAGGTTACAAGCCAGTAGTAGTAGGTCTCCATCCAAAGCAGAGATGTCCGTCCCTCCCCACCTTCTCTCTGTGCTGAACATTGATACACACAGATGGAGCTGCCTTTTAGTTTGCACTGAAAGCCCTTCTAGAAAAGACTGTGGGTTTTAATTCCCATTTACCAGCAGAATATGTATGATACAGCTCAAGGTTTACATGGATATTTATATTTAGCCACTAGAAGAACGGTGCAGGACTTCCTTTCTCTCTCTTAGCTATTTTACTCCCCTTCCTTGGAAAAAAGATAAAGTGAAAAAGTTGACAACAATGATTTTTCCTTCCAAAATTAAAAATAAATTTGAAAAATAAAATCTATGAAGAAACCCCCCACCTAAACACTCTCACAGAGAAAAAGTTTCACTTTAGTATAAAAACATTTACTCACAACAGTTTTCAGGTTGGATTTCTTTATACTTTTGCTTCCATAAAACTACTTCTGGGACATTTCTTGTTGATATTCAGCACTACTGGAGCAAGGTTATCTTATGGCTAAGGAACAGTCACAATTTCCTTTTGAACCCTCCACCATCTGGAAGAGAAATGGGGCAGCAGAGCCATCAAACCTACGTAGGGTTACACTGCTGCTCCTCAGTGTCCTTGTCCCAGAAGCCAGGGGAGAGAAGACCATCACGGATGAAAGCGTCCATGGCCCCACCAACCTTGATTTGAAAGCATGTGCTGAAGTCTGTGGTCGGGTAAATCTTGTTCTGATATCAGTATAATGTTGTACCTTTCTTCTGCTTATGGTGTTAAATGTTAACCTAAGGCAAAAATGTAGGTTATGGCATAATTTATTAAAAAATCAATACCATATTCCCCCGTAATGGCACAAACACTACAGCTTATAATAGCTTTACTGTAGTACAGTATTTTTTATCATTACTTTCCAATATGATAACGCTTGTTCTAAGGTCAACAGACATCACATGATCAGGTAAATATTTTGATAAGAGGGAGTAGATGGAGCGGGTGCAGCCTTAAGCTGGTGCTGGTGTCGGGCTGAGCTCTCTGCAGGGTGGGATGGTGCACACACAAAAAGTGTTATAATCAGAGACATGCTGTAGATCCCCCCATATCCTAGTTCTAGACATTATGCCATGTGACTCCTCCATGGCTTTCTGAAGGCTTTTCTGCAAAATATCTCCTCCCAGGATTAGGTCCTGGCCCTTTTCTATGTTAAAGCATCTCCAGCTGCCTGCACCAGTATACAGCACAAAGTCCTGTATCCCCAGAACGTGGACTGTAAAGGGCTTGTTTGAAAATTAATTCCTTTCTTCCCCTGGTTGCCTCGTTAGTTGCTAGGTTATCTAACCTATATGATGTAAAACTACAAACGGCTGCAAAGGCACTTCGCGTATGCAGTTGGAGCAATGAAGAATGTCCTCAATGAGATTATGCTAACTTTATATAACTTATTAAAATGAATATCAAACTTTGTTTTGCCTCATTCAATTTTTGATGTTAATTAAGTAAGCACAAGCATAAGAAAGGAAATTGGATTTGCTACTTAAGGAACTTCCAATAAAGCCATGGATGTTAGTGAGATGAGTTTCTAATAAACATTAATAAGTGTCTATATAACAAGCAGTGCTTGTCTTTTAAGAACATTGGATTTTTCTCACAGGATATGGACAGCAATAAAATACATTTGCAAATATGAAGATATATTACAGGCACATTTTTCACCACCAGCTTTAACAAGCCTCGGATCCCAGCTTTCTGATTTTGTGACCTTGGGAACAATCATGGGCCAAGAAATTTAAAAAACCATTTTAAAATTCATACAAATGTAATTTAGGAACAGCACCGGCTAGATGGGAACTTTAGACAAGATTTTTACAGTGAATAATGCTTTTCTTTGTCCATTTCAGACAAATTTAATGTTGCTACTACATTTGACATCAATCACCCAGTCATGAGCAGCCACATCCTTGCTCAGCCTAATGACAGGGGAGGAAGAAAGGTGTAGAGCCCGGACAGTCCAGCTGTGCATATGGAAACTCAGGGACAGCCAAGGCTTTTATTTTACCTTTTCTGCAGCAGCCAGAACAAAGCTATTAGAGCCAAGGAGAAGGGAAACATCCCTCTCACATTTATGCTCATTTATCGCTCCCAAAATTAGGTGTTTTCTGGGAAATTCACAACTGGGCAAAGAGATTGTCGCCAGCTTACAAAATAATGTTTGGAGCAGACTTTTTCTGCCTGCTGCCCCTGCATTCACCAGCTGGAAGGGGTGACAGATGCACAAGGAGAAGAATTGTTGAGCAAGATGGTGACATTTTCACATCACCTTTTGAGCATAAAATGCCACCTTTTAAACTCAAAGGCACTATTGGGTGCTGAGGGTGCCACGCATGATGGATAAAGTCATGAATCTGGTGTCAGCGAATGCACACAGCAAAAGAGCAGAGCTGGTTTTAAAAAAAAAAAAAAAAAATTGGACCTTTTTCATCAAAACAGAAAAATAAATTCTTTTCATCCACATTTTCACCTGAAAATTTAGCTTTTCAAAATACATTTTAATGTGAAACTGCTGCCAGTCCAGAAATGTTATTTCTGGTACCATCAATTACAAGGGACTTCCCTGCATGGACTACGCTTCCTGCAGTGCCCACAAAATTAACAATTTCATCAGACCACCATGCCTAAAAATGGTCTGTTCTGCAAACTGCTTTTCCCTTCTTCCCGGTGGATATCTCAGGGACACCACACTTTCCTGAACTCCAGAGATTTCCCCGTTTACATGGGGTGAGGAGCTGGGTTTTTATACCACTTTTTTATACGTTACCATCAGGTAACAGGGAATAGTTCACACTTCCAGCAAAGCACTTGCACCATTTTCTGCCCATTTAAGGAACATCATCAGTTGTTCCCTACCTCACTGCTCAAATTTGCTCAGAGGCTTCTGAAAGAGCTGCATTAATTTATTTTGGATTACATTTGGCTTTATAGGCTATTCTGCCTATTCAGATGTTTAAAATGATGATGCCCAAAGCTTGTTCGTTGGAGGGATGATTGATAAAATCCAGTGGTCCTCTGATCAGAACTTTTAGCAAAGCAAACTTCTGGGCTGCAATTACCAGGCAAACAAACATATCCCAATTTTTGTTAGCCAATACATCACATCAGCAGAGATACTTCTGGTACCGACTGCCCGCAAACTCGCTAACTTCAAATATGTGAATTTGTTTGCCCATAATTAATATGATGTATCTCAGCCCATTCAAAATAATAACTGCATCCCTTCCTGGTAATGAAAAGTGATTAATTTTCAATTATGGTAAGTATCCAATTTTTCACAGTGCAGCACTGGTCTAAGTCACCCTATCTCTAACGTTCTAATTACAGACATTAAAAGTTCCTTATAATTATTGCAGAAAGATCAGTAAAATTAAAAATATTGGTTACTTGCTGCTATTATTACATTTGCTCTAATGCAGCCAAGGCTTAAATTTATGTCTGAGCTGCCAGCCATTTCATCAATCTCTTTTTGTGACTTGTTTAGAACAACTGGTTTTATTTCACGGTCTCAGTAACTGTTCCAACAGGTCTATTAACGGTTTGGCACTCTACATTTTGTAAAGCTTTAATTAAGTGAAACAAGCTAAAAATCACTAATATGTGCCTTTAGCAAAGTAGCAATGTAATTATCTCATTTAACAGATAACTACTTGTATTTCATTTTTCAAAGCACAAAGAGAAAACTAGCTCTAAATGTCACTTTTCAGGCTCATTAAACTCACTAGAGAAATATCAAATTAGAGATTTCCACTACAAATACTATAATAAACTCTGAGCTGATATAAACAACATGAGTATTTGGGGAAGGGACAAGTATTACAAAATACTCTGTTTTGCAGAATAGTTGCTGGTTACATATTTACAAACAACTTTTATTACAATAGTACCTAAAATTTTGGTCCACTTTAAAAGAACGAAAGCATCAATTCTGTATTGGGCATATTTTATAATATGTCCTACAGTATTTCACATTCAGGAGCCAAATTCTTTCTTCTTACTCTAATAATCTTTTTTTTTTTTCTAATTTGTCTCTTCTAAGTTGCTTTTCTGAACTGCATAAGAACAGATGACATGAGAAAGTTACGCAAATATCAGCATATCTTTTCAAGGTAAGATTTATTATTGTGTGCGTCTGACATAAGCACTAACACAGATGCTATCATCTGACATAACCACTGCCACCTCAAACCAAAATATTTACATTCAAGCCTAAGGCTCAGACTGCAAGGTTTTTATGCAATATCTGAGTAAAAATCCATAGATGACCACTTGTCGACTGCACTAACAGTTTAATATTCCAGGATTTTGGTCACATTTCCATAAAGCAGGCCATACCTATATTTGCATTTTGGTGTCACTATAGATGTATCTATCCCGCACAAAATTGTCCTTGCTGATGACAAAACTAATGCCCACACAGAGTGTTTACGGAAAGTCCATGAGAAGCTTTCACACCAAAGCAGCCAAACAACTGGAAAGAGCACAGGGAGCCCTGGCCATCCCCAGCAGGAACTGCTCTACACCAGGACCTCATATTGTGGGCTAAAGCCCCAGGGCTGGGAGCAGGGCACACCAGTCACACATCCCAAATCCAGGATGTAAAAATGTCCCACTGATGGATGAAGACCCCACGGCTCTGCAGAAAAAACAGCTTGTCACCCTACTCCTTGTTTTTTTAAGTCCTCTTTGAACACCGTGTCCCATCTTAATCTCCAGGCTAGCTGGAGCATGGCTTACCCCAGGAGCTGGTGCAAGCCACCACGGCTGGCTGAATCCATCCCTTGGAGCTGGTCTGGTGGGACAGGATTGATGAGGTTACACCAGGGATGCATTTGGCTCGGTGTGACTGATGCTCCAGGATATTCCTAAGAGTGCAGCTACAGACCTGGAAGTAAATACACAGAAAGGGTGCTGCGTTACAATGCATTTGTATTCTGTTGTGTTCCTTATTGTGTATTATAATATGGCTTATAAGCCTTCTGTAAAGAAAGTTGAAGCAATAAAGCTTGACTGATTGATTGATGCGTCACCATTTTTAGGGTCCGTTGCACAAACTATTTTGATAGTGGAAGCCCATAAAGTATAATGTCTGTGCTAAAAGTGACACAATGAAGAAGATGATGCACCTGCTTCAATTTCAGCTTTGAGTCATTATTTAGAGCTGAGGGTCTAGGAGTTGCAAAATACTGCCTTTCTAGTTCCCTACTGGTTCGCCAGAAGATAAATGTCTAAAACCAAGGACCCCGGGCGCACAATAATAAAAACCTTTTTAGAGTCTAGACCCTTCCACTAGTTAAAGGAAACCTATTCCCATTTTTCTGTTAGGAGAAAAAATGGGATGCAGTTTCCCAGTGGCAGAGATCAAGTTTTTTATTTATATTAAAAATGCAGGATTGGGGGGAAAAAAAAGAGAAAAAAAGAAAAAAAAACTTGCACAGACAAGAGCAGTGGGTTGAGGGGTGGATCTGACCCCAGCTCCTCAGCTCTGGTCCAGCACAGCACAGAAGGGAGCGAAACTGGCCATATCTTTGTGATCAGACTCAAACCATCCTTGTAAAATAGCAGCCAGTGACATTTCCAGCTGGGGAACACACTGAAGTTTAACAAAGCACTCAGAAAGCCAAAACCAATTAGAGCACAGTGCTAGTGCACTTTATGTTATCTTCACGTTAAAACTGGTGCAGATCCACATGGATGTTCACCACACTAACCTACTCATAAAATCATAAATGGTTAGAGTTGAAAGGGACCTTAAAGATCATCTAGTTCCAGTCCCCTGCCCTGGGCAGGGACACCTCCCACCAGACCAGGTTGCTCCAAGCCCCATCCAGCCTGGCCTTGAACCCCTCCAGGCATGGGGCAGCCACAGCTTCTCTGGGCAACCTGGGCCAGTGTCACCCTTGCTCTGGCCTTCTACCTTCTTCTCAAGTCCCTGCCAGGAAGAAAAGGGCTCCCATTTACAGGGAAGTGGCTTGGATATCAAATGACCAAATAGCAGTGAAGAAAGGTTAAACAGTGTGACCTATTGAACACTAACCTTCAACTGTTCTTGCAGAAAATACATTTTCCCTTAAGGAAAATAACTAACCTTTGAACCTCAGACCTTCTTTTGCCTTCTGGCTCCTACCGACAAAGCTTCAGAAGAACAGTCCCGAACAGATCAGGTTTGCTTCACCCTTCTGATCCAGTTGGGGTTCATCTGGCTGTATTCTGCCCTTTGTTACCTGCACAGGAAAGCCAGATTCCATTAGTTCTAACTGGCAGAATCTCAGGACCAGAAATAAGCCAGTTTTTTCAGCCTCATCACAGTCATCATCCAAGGTTACTTTAGATCAACACAGAAGTTAGTTTATCTACTGTAACTCACTATCACAAGATCTTATATCTGTGCATATTACCTGCAGGGTTGCCCAAAAAAGCAATGGTAAACATCCTTCCAGATAAATGGCTCCTGCTTGGACAATAAATGTCCTGGGTTAGCCTTGGATATTTGGGTAGCAACAGGATACTATTATCCTACAACAACATTCTTCTCCATTGACATTATCTCTTCATTTTGCACTCAATCAAGCACACCCCCTTTTCCTATAAAAGACTGTAACACACTGTTGTAAACTGTACCCACCAAAAGCCTCTATCGATTGTCTTTTCTCTTCTCTAACACATTCCAGAATTTCCCCTGCATTTTCCATGGCTTGTTGCTCTTCTGTTGGGAGAAATAACAGATATGATCTATGGCACCATACTATTGACTCGAAAATACTGAATACAGCATCCAATGCTATCACAGACTTTCTGCACAACTAGCATTTAGTTTCCCTTGGCCAGATTACGAACTGATACTCTGGCAGCTGCTCACCTATGCAAGCAGATTTATTAACAGCAATATAAGCAACTCAGAATCAATTCCTCAGTAACTAGCATTTAGTTTCCCTTGGCCAGATTATGAACTGATGCTCCAGCAGCTGCTCACCTATGCAAGCACTATTAACAGCAATAGAAGCAACTCAGAATCAATTCCCTCCCCCTTGAAAATGAGATTATTGTTTCTTACTTTCTCAGACCCATCATCTGAACCCAAAACAATGAACCGGATCTTCAGCGGGGTTCAGCTGAGCTCTGCCAATGAACACCACTGAGGGGTGTCTTAATGGGGGAATTGGATGAAAAGGCTAAAATGTTCAAAACCATCACTACCCCAAAGCAGTCCCTTATGTATTTACACGTGAAATTATAACCTTGTGGACCTTCAACAAGAGTTGGGGTTTTCCCATTCCATTCTATAGCCATGACCATCTTTCTGCATTTTACTAAAAGGATTCACCAGTCCACGAATGCTACTGCCTCGTTTGAGGATATCAGCTTCATACTCCTCAAAATGTATGAAATCTTAGCAGGTGGGAAGAGGTCTCTTTGGTCCACCAGGACGATCAATGGTGTCAGAAGCATCATGTACAGTGCTTACTGAAGAGTGCTTTTCTCTCTTCCTCTTTCCCTGTAGTTTCAGACTGAAATACTGCAGTGAAGTGTGTCCGGAGCTGGAGATGAAATCAATGCAAATCAGCTCCCAGTCTGCAAGCAATTCGAAGACTCAGACTGAGTCTTCAAAGAAATAAGCAGAATGGGGAAGTTTTGCCCATGAACCACAAACTGAACCCTACCCTGTGAGCTCACACCATCCATGATCAGCAGGGTAAAACACCTGGAGATCTGGCTGTGAAATTAGCTTCTCCAGCACTGTTAGATCAATCCAATCTCATCCCTTCCTTTCAGACCAGGCTTTCCACTGCAGCTGGATTACGTATACATATGCATATCCCACATGGTGCTTTCTGCAAGCAGAGAGAAGACCAGAAGTTAAGAAGACCATTAAGTCAACTGTGCCCTCCCTGTGCAGATTTAATCTGTACCTAAGACCCAGAGAACTATTTTAAGGATGACCAACGTCTGTGAAGATATTTCCTGGTGTTTCCATCGTGGTTCTTATGATTCATACCAGCCTCCTTCATATTTTAAACTGACCTTCAACCTCCTTCGTATTTTAAGCTCAAGCCTCCCTTGAAGTGATCCCTTTTCTTTATTGTGGGCAAGTGTCCACTAAGGCCTACTCACCTTATCTTCCTATATAAGTAACCTCATCAAGATGTGGACCTTCAAAACAAACTTAGCCAGAGCACCAGTTTGCTGTTACCTCATTCCCTTCTTGAATTAACAGTTCAAAAAAATAAATCCAACACCTCACAGGAGCAGCACCAAGCAGAGCCCATCCACGAGATGTCATAAAAAAAAAATAGCCATGGGTCTCAGAATCAGAAAGGTCAGGATCTCTTAGCTAAGTATCAGCGCCCATAAGGCATAGAAAAAGCCCCACTGTTTTAAGAGTGCTACAATGCCTTACCACAATGGAGCAGATAAAAAAGAGGACTGCAGCTTTTACTTAATATTTCTGGCTTTTGTTGGCTGAAGCCAGATCCTTGGTGTTATTTTAATGCAGCAGCAAAGAGCTGCATTTAATACATGATAGGCTCAAGATGCTTCTTTTTTTTTTTTTTCTTTTTTATATGTGTGCTGAATATCCAGCATGTAATTGAAAAAGGAAAAGGAGCTGCTTGTTTGCTGCCTGATCCAGGAATGATTAAAGGTAGAAGTTTTTCAGACATTACTGACAGAAAGGGTATAGTTAAAGCTGCTTTAAAAAAGAGAGCCTTCATAAAGAGCCAGTACTCAAACTGCTATTAAAAGCATCATGCTTGTTAAAACCTGTAAAAAGGCAGGAAATCAGTGAGTGAAATGCAGCTTCTTCACCAATTACTGAAAGGAGTGTACACCTTAAAGCACTCTTTGAATTGTGTCATACCAGCCTCCCCACGCTCCCCCCATCCCTTCACCCTCCACCAGTGTGTGTGTGTGTGTGTGTGTACGTGTGTGTGTGTGTCCGGGCTCTCAGCCTTGTGCCAGGCCATTCATTGGTACATTAGTGATGGGGAGAGGGGAGGGAAGGGGAGGAAGAAGAGGGGGTTACAATGCTGCACCAAGTTCACTTCTCGCTTGTTGTTTGCGACCCATTTACAGCTGAACGGCTCCTGTGCAGAGACAGCTCTAAATGACTCTCTCCACCTCTTCACCAAGCCACTTGTTTTTGTCATTTCTTTCTCTTTTTTTAAAAATCCAAAGGAAATAATTGATAAACCGAACGCCGTCCACCTTAAAGGCAAACGCATATATCCACCTGGTTAAAATTCCTCCTCTTTCTATTTTCCATCTCCCTATATCCATTTTGCTCGGTGCTGTTTAAACAATACTTCATCAAATGCAGCCCCAAGCAAATAAAAAGCACAGTAGAGTAAATAAAAAGTAAAAAAAAAAAAAAAATAAAAATCACAGGCTGGAGGGTAAGTACTTTTATTCCTGTACTTTCATTGCCTGGGGAATTATTATTCCATTGCTGGTTTCAGGAGGGGGGAGGGAGGAGGGGGGGTGAAAGGACAGCCATGTTATTCGCAAAATGGATTGCTCCTCTCACTGCTTTTCACTCCTCTGGGTTCTCAAGAGTCCACTGATTACAACAAAGTGTGGCCATCTATTCCGTCTTATTGACAAAGGTCCTTAATTACTGCTGCACCAGTAATACCTGCTATTAAATTCTGCTAAACAGAGGCTGCAAATTAGCTGCGGATCCCGGTAACCTTTTGTGTGTAATTACAGGCAGCGGGATTGACGCTAAGGCTACAGCACTGACCCGAGTCATAGCAATGGGAAACCTTTGTTTATCACCTGTGGTGGGGGCCAAAATGTGAAATTAAAAGCTCTCCATCAGTGGAAGGCCTTCAGAAGCCCGGGAAAGCAACAGGAAGGCAAAAAGCAAACTGCTCTATATTTATAACCGACTTCTTCAATTGCTATTTAAACTCACAGCTCATTAACCTGGGTGGCTGTTCTAGCATGCCAGCCATGCAAAGTTTAAAATGGCAAAAATTTAGGTTGTCTCTTTGAGGTGTTCTGTATTTCATCAAGGCCTTTAACCCGCATTTAAGAAGCCAGTTCGACGCAATTGCTAACTATAAACACGCTGCCGTATTGAAAAAACCAAACCCAATAACGCACAAATGTTTTGCATTTCCACAGCGGGAGGCAGGTGGTGGTGAAGTCCTGGCCCATCTCTGCTGGGTTTCACCTTGAGCCCGTCCCTGGGGCACTGGAGCCACCACCAGCCATATCTCCATCCTGGTCTGCACGCCCAGGTCCCATCCTGGCCAACGCGGGCTGCAGCTGGACGGGGGTCTGTCTGCATCTCTTGTTCTGCCTTACTGTGCTCATCAGAGTGGGGCTCCAGGTGCCTGCAAGCACCCGTTGTACTTGTAGACCCAACCATTAGTGGCAAAATAGCAACAAACAGAAAGCCTGTGCTGTAATTCTTTGCATTAAATTGTCCCTGTTTACAGGGGCTCAGTTTCTCAAACCAAGCTGCCTGGAAAGAGGACATGTACAAGGACCTCCCACACTCTCCTGCCTCCCTCTTCTCTCCTTCCTCCTCCCCTGCTTTTACGTTGGCTGGTGAACTGCCCTTGATCCCAGTCCCTGAGTGTGACACAGATGGTACATATGTCCCAACGGCCACTACAGGTCTCCTTCTGTTGGACTCTGTAGTCTCAGAGCATTGCTTTGCTTCCCCAACTTTATATCAGTGTTAGCATCATCCTCACCATCAGTCCACTTCCACCAGTGCTTCTGCCACGCTCCCTCTGTGCCCCCTGTCACTGGCTTTGGTGAAGAGCCTGTTGAAGGCTGTGTTGGGTCTCCACCTTGACTCTCTGTTGAGTACGGATTTGGCAGAAACTCTTTATTCACAGGTTTGCACTCACAGATGTGAAGAGCAAGTCTTCTCTTCCCACCTTCCCAAGTTTTCTAACTTCTAAAAGGCTGCTTAAAAATTGCTGCCCTCACCCATCAATAGTAAACGTTTCTGAAGTAACACCCAGTCCTGATTCACAGGATTTCAGTTGATCCGTAAGTCTTAGGGAGGATCTACCTGGTAGACAGGTTATTACCTATCCATGGACTCTTCATACTTTCCTCTGAACTAGCTGGCCAAAATGGGCATCTCCATTTCACATTAGGCATTTTCTTCCCAAAACTGAAGGAAATGAGATTGTAAGGCATTTCACTGTAAAACAAATGGGAGATACTTTAATTTTCAAAAGAATAATGTTTCAGGCAGTCCTAGTTAGCCTTTGACAATTTAAATATATATACATATATGAAATTAATGGAATATTAGTTGTGTTGTAGTTGTAACACAATGTCATATTGCAGCATAGTGTGTTAAATTCAACTGTTACTACTGAGATATAAAATGCTATGAAAATAATAAGACACTTATCCTTAACGGTAGAACAAGAAAAACTGAGGCCATGCAGATTAATGGCTCATGTCCTAATGTCCCCAAACTTGTGTTAGTGCAAGCTCTCCCAACATGCTCCCCAGCACATCTGCATCTCCTCAGCTCCCTGTCTCACACTGCCCTTGGAGAACAAGCTTCAACTCTTGAGACAACCAGGCTAAAAATAGACAATCCAGTCAAAGCTGACAATATTTTAACTCACATTTTGAAACTTTCAAAAAATATATATTTTTCATTTAAAATTCAGTGGGAATTTGTGCTGATGTCATACAAGCACATACCTTTATGGCCTCCTTAAATCCTCTTTCTCCAGTGAAAAGCATCCCTGACACACATATAAACCAAGAACACCCTCTTCCATCAGAGATGGGATCAGCCTGTGCTCTTACCCAACTGCCAGGTCCCGATCCTTGAGCCACAGCCCAGGAGCAAAGCACCTGGAAGATCTGAGCATCCATAAGTGGGTACCAGATGGCATCCTTGAGATGATGCCAAGGAGAAACTGCAAAGTGCAGGAGTCATGCAGCTGTACTCTTACACTTGACCATAGCAGTTCACACATATTTTTTTAAAACAGGTGACTGATAAATTCTGCCTTTAAGAACAATTAGTTTTTCTGGGTCTTGAGGACTCTGGCACAAATCCTGCAACCCTCACCCCAGCAGCACTTCCACCTCGCCCAGAGGGTAGGACCTTCTGCTTAGAAATCCCCATTAATTCGGGTCTGTGGCCTAGGTGCTGTGGCTGCTATTCACATCTCTCCTCTCTCTCTAACTCCACGCAATCAAACACCGGGCTCTGAAGTTCTTTAATGCTTTATATGGGCTCATTTCTGCAAGTTACCGAACAATCAGGGTAGAGTGCACAGCACTTTGCAGTTCTGAGGCAGAGATGAGGTTCCCTAAGGATTAAATTTGATTCTGTCCAGAGGTCTAGAACTAGACTTATTCCACCCCTGAAGTCCCACTTAAGCATTATTTTGAAGGCATTAGTGATATTAAGGTCAGGTATTTCTCAGTCTTTAAGGATGTAGAGGCAGAGCATCACAGCACCTTATTATAGAAACAGAGATACAACTCTCAGCCTTGCTCCAGATGGCAGCCAAGGCCAAATGACCCATCAGAAAACAGTACCTGATCCTTCACACTGGGCATCCGAGCAGTAATTCTGGCCAAGTCCTACCTTTACATGCTGTTGGCAACACAGCCACCTTCCCCAAACTGTGCTTGCTCAGGGGGACATCCAGGTTCCAGCTGCTGATTGTGGAATTTCTACTTCCCAGAAAATCAGAGGAGGAAAAAAATATCCCAGGTCATAAAATGTGGTCCTTGCTCCCAGTCCCGAGACAGATTGGGAGCATTAGACCATCAACAGATTGATCATTGTGGTAACATCATGTCTCCAAGTACAGAAGGGTATATTGCTACAACAAGGAAACCCATCCATTATGTTAACATCTTTTAAAAGATTATATATTTTTAAAAAAAGAAAAAAAAAGTGAGCTTTTCTGACAGTGCTCGAGCCATTTGTGTTGTAATCACTTGAAATCTTAAAGCCCAAGCTCCTGGAGCTTTTGTATTTGTGAGAGGCTCTGCTGACCTCTCTCTATTTTCTTTAGAAAATAAACTAGCTCTCCTGGCTTCAGAAGAGAGTTTGAAAATGAGGTCTGGAGGCTTTAAACCCAAAAGACAAATAAAAAGAAATCATAGTTCATTAGCTTTGAGAGTAAAAGGTTTTTTTCCGTTGATTCGTTTTTGGTGAGCACTTAATATTTTATAGCATGTGAGCTTAAGCAATATCAGAAATGATGTTATAGAAGTGTATTACATTTTTGCACAGCTTCATATGATAATGATTCTGTGCAACTTGAGAATTATTACAGAAGGATGTTTTTTTAATTAACAGTGCTAAGCATTACTAAGTGATGTTATAAATATAAATCATCTGTTTTAACTGCACTTACAGCATTCACTTGGCATTAGATTGTACTTCTGGAGAAACTCTCCATGACCCTATACTAAGTCACTAAATAAATAATGCAAACACCAAAGGAACTGCCAGAAATCGAGGGGAGAGACCTTCTTTTTATGACTTGTGAATATTTGCATTCTTAACAAACTTTTAAGAAACAAATTGCATATTAAAACATGTGCTATAAAATAAATTGGAAATAAATAGTACATTCTTTTTCCTTTCCGACCATGTCTTAATAAAATTCTCAAAAGGAGCCTGAAGAGCATGTTATGTGGAAGTTTCTATAGAAACAAATATTCTTGTAGTTTACTGGGATGGTTGCTTTTTTAGACTTAAAAAAAAAAAAAAAATAACCTCGCTGGCGTTTTGGTCTAAAAGTTAAGCATCCACCTTAGCCCTTCTACATCTCTAGTCAGGAGATGCCTCCAGACAGCAGCTCCTCCCATCCTGACCCATGTGCTGCCCCCCAAAGCTGCCTCTCTCCCCTCCGAGTGCTCAGACAGTCCGGGTGACTGGATGACAGACAACGTTTAACTTTTGGACAGTTTACAATTAGTTAAATGAATCACAGCCTATTATAAGCTCGCCCTAGACAGCATTTTTAAAAGGGTTGCCTTAGGTCTTTTCCATCTCAGCTGACCTTTTTTACCCTCTAATTTGGGGTGTTCATTTGAGGGCATGATCTGAAGCTCACGAAGCTCAACTGGGAGATGCCCTTCGGGTGCCTTTATCAGCTCATGAGCCAAACACCCACCACCACCTTTCGCAGGGGCGAGTCTCACCTACAAGCAGAGCCTGGATGAACGTTCATGGCTATATTAAAGCAACTTTAAACAGAAAAACTATTGACTAATATGCCCACACCGACAGCTGGCGAGTAGGGCAGGCTGCAGAGCAGCCTTAGAACCTATTGCTCCTCAGAGACGTTGAACAGCTCCAGTCCTCATCACCTTAAAGACCTTGGGAGGCCACATTCTGCTGTCCTTATTGCAGTGGTCTGACCTTTACTCCTAACAGCCTCTGCGTGGTCAGGATCTCACCCCCTGCAAATGGGCTTTATATTAACATTTACCGACTGCACTTTAAAATATTAAAATGTAATCATGGGTTTCCAGAGCAGGACGAGGGTTGAGGGGGTTTTTTCCGTCTCACTCAAAAGCACCAAAGTCCCAGAAGACGCTGTAAAAATATGTGGCACTTCACAACTGCGATGGCCAGCACAAGCATTTTCTAAATCGCTTGCCTATCAAAATCATATTTGGAATTGTGCTCTGTAAGTATGTGCAAAATTTACATTACAAAAGATGCAGTATGACATCGAAAAAGAGTTACTACAACTGTTCTAAAACACTGTAATGTAGAAAAGGGGCCTCCGAGGATTATTTTTATCGCCCTTAGGACTCCTGGTTTGAAGTGCCTCAGCACGACAGCAGAAAACCTACAATTAAATATTTAAATCACCATAACAGTATTTTTTAAGGAAAAAGAACTTCAAGAGACCTCTTTAGAAATCGAGTGCTTCCTCGTAACATTACACATGCTAGTGAAATAATTTTAAAATAAAAGGGTAATCTAAATTTTATATTGCCCTGGATGTAATAAGCTCCTGGTGAGAACAGTAATATTGCAGTAAAATATGAAAGTGCAATGCGCTTTTTGATTACATCAAGGTTTTCTATTTGCCACTTTAATCCTTAGAATTCAGCCATTCCCTGTTCAGTCCTTTTACATCATCCTTAGCTAATCTGTCAAACATTTCAGACAGCCTAACTAATTTTCAGATTGTTGGGGACTTTGCCACAAGCACCGTATGCCGTTAATAAGATTTTCATTTGGAGTGATGCCACGTCGTCCATGTTTTCTATCGTATATAAATACTGAGATTTAATGGCTTCAGGTTTTGTTTAATGTTAACATCAACAATAAAAAAAAGGGAGGTTCTCAAACGCCAAGCCCCATAGTGAAATGCACTAGTGACAGCTATTTGCAAGGTTAATGTTGTGGAAAACAACATCCATCTTTGAAACAGTTTCATTAGCCCCATACAGCTGACCTCTCCACATAATGTTGTCAAATGTGACGTGCATCAGATTATTGGGAATATGGAGATCAATAAATATGCAACACCAGCGCTCAGAACGCTCCTGGCATCATAGCCGTACAAACGCCATCTAACATCCCAAAGAGTAGCTGTCATCTGTCAAATCTACTAGCAAATAGACAGGCTTAAGGGGAAAGCTATCGGTAATAGTAAAATACAGAAGTAAAGATGAATTAGGGAGTGCAAAGTCAAGGTTCTGATACATTACGCTTCCAAACGAAAAACTCCGGATAAACACTTTAGAGCAAGACTCGCCTTATTTGTTGTGTTAAATGTAAAACCCTTCCATGAGGCAGCATCCACAGAATCACAGAATGATATGGCGTTGGAAGGGACCTCTGGAGATCATCTAGTCCAACCCTCCCTGCCAGAACAGGTCCCCCCAGAGCAGGTTGCACAGGAACACGGTCAGGCAGGTTTTGAATGTCTCCAGAGACTCCACCCCCTCTCTGGGCAGCCTGTTCCATCCACTACATATGCATTTTCATGCAGCCTCTCCTTTCCTCAGCGTTGCTCCTGGTTTGAAGTGCAAACCATGACACCCCAACACCTTGCCCCCTCAGGAGCAGTCCATGTAGCGGGTGTCTCACCAGACCCAGGTCCCCAAACACACCAGGAACTCTGGTCCCCAGTCCCACAACAGCAACCCAGAGCAGCAAAGGCAACCTAAGGCTATGTTCCCAAGGAGAAAAAAGTCATTGCTGGATGTAGTAGCTTCCAGAGAGGTCAGTATGTTGCGATAATGGAAAAGTAAATAATGAAAAAATAATATTTCCTTTTAATTTTCGAAATAAATTCTACTGGCACGGCTTTTTTTCTGATTTATTCTGGTCCTAAACCAGGGTACAAGTCAGCAGCAGATGGAGAAAACAACACATATTGTCTCATCAGCACACTTTGGCTTTAGGTCTGAAGAGCTGAAGGTGCAGAGCAGTGGCAAATAACAGAATTAAAGAGTGGGTTTGGGACCCAATTCCAAAAGGGAGGAAGAGCAGGTGGTACCTGGCACAGCTCAGCTCCCAGTCTTTTCAACACAAAAGGAAACGAAGCTACCAAGATCCCTCCTACCTGGTCTTTGGCTGTAAACTTTTAGTGACTGTAAAACTAACTGATTTTTTTTTAAATTCTTTTCTGTATGTATGACATTTTTCTCGTTACCATTTCCTAAATAATTGGGCAGTAATCCTCAGCTTACAGCTTCGGAGGCATTGGCATCACTGCCAGAGTGATGGAATCCTGCAATAAATCAGCAATTTGAATCACTCACTGAGTGGGAGCTGAAAACTCCCTCAAAACTCCCAGTACTTAATGCAGAGATTGATACACCTGCAAACAGCAGCTTCCACTAAGATATATATGTATATTAAAGAGTTACACTGAGTACACGCTGTCCAATTAAAGAGCTTACAGAGTGGGGTTTGGTTCTTTCCTTATGTGTTTTTAAAAACACCGCTCATGTTGTGGAAAAAGAGAACAAACAGAAAGCAGAAAGGTATTTTTGAAGTATACAGTTATAAGGTGCTTGGCTGATAATTTGCAACCTTGGTACACAACATACCTTTTAGCAAGGCTATTTATTTCTCGGGGAGAATGCTACAGTACTTACGATAAAGGCCTCTGTTGGACCTCTTCATCAATAGCAAACCTTTAAGCACAGCACATTTCATAAATAGGAGTTCCACTAACACAGACTTCAAAAGGATAGAACCTGATAATTCAAAAATAGAGCTATATTAAGTGTTCCAACAGTCCATCCATAAAAGCAGCCTCCAAACGCCTCCTCTGTGCAGCATGACAGTCTATTAGAATAATAGCAGGGGAAAGCATAATTACAAGTAATCATTGGTTGGAAAGGAGCTAGTTGTTTTTGTAGAGTAAAATGCCTTACTGAACCCAGCAGAAAATGCAACACTGGTTCTAGCGGTGAGGGCAGGTAGCCGCAGAAAATAATCAGAGCACAAATCTTGAGCGGTCCAGGTTTATTTTTTAAACCCTTCCTTATGTCTTAATATTTTCCCAATGAATCCCACTTAATTTGCTGCCACATTTTAAGGCTGGTTACCATATTATTGCTGTTTGTTGGGCAGTGATGTCCCTTCCTGCTGGAATATCAGCTTGGTTTTGCATGATCTGGGACTTAATGATTTTAGTCTCATCAATGTGAAGATGCCCCTGCTCATGGCAAGAGGGGTTGGACCAGATGTCCTTTTCAAGGCTACTTCCAACCCAACCCCTTCTATGATTCTATGATTTTAAGACAAAACACCTCCACTAGCAGTGATTTTTAACACTGGAAGACTGTCCCTTCAGACCATGAAGGTGCTTCAGTCACTTGAAGTGGGAAGTTCAGAAGGGATTCACAAGTCTTTCCATCCCCACCAGTAGCACTTGGGCTTCTGTCTCCCATAGGTGAAAGCAACTTCACTTACCTGTAGCTGAGCTCCAGAAAACCCACCTCTGAGGGCTCCCTTCTTTTTTCAAAATGCTCTACCTTCACTCCAACCTCTTTCGTGCTCCCCAGCCATCATGCTCCACCAGTGAAGACATTTGGAGATTTGCTGCTGACTTCAGTAAAAGTAGGACTATGGGGTTTATTCCTACATATCATAAATAATACATATATATAATAAATATATATCCTATATTTATTTACGGTTGTTCTTGTTGGAGTTGCATGTCTTAATAACCTCTACGTACCACAGCCAACCTGCTTACCTTGAAGCTCTAGGAGATCATAGAATCATAGAATTGTCCAGGCTGGAAGGGACCTCCAAAGGTCATCTAAGCTCACAGCAGAGATCACAAGGCTAAGGAAAGGAAATCTTCATTTTTGGCATTACATTCCTCAGCTTAATTGTCCTTTTTAAAATTGACAGTTTTCCTCATAGGAAATGAGGGCAAGAATATGCTTGGGCCAATTAAGCAATTATAATTATACCACCAACTGCCAATCACTTTATTTATTTTGCTATTCCAAGCAAAGGACCAGCAACTCTTTTGTATTCACTGTGTAGAAAGCACCTTTGTAGACCAGCCTATATTCCCCTGCTCTTATGATAATGCTTTTAAGGTAAAAACACCTCTTTGTGCGGACAGTCCCATTATAAAGTGATATAGTTAGTCACAGCCAGCACTTACTGAAAAGTTTCAATGTTCATTACATTAGCTAGTCTTAAAAATGGAATACAAACCAATTTTAATCAATATGTAGTAATAAATAAATATTAAGGAACTATACCACTAATGTACAGGTAGCCTAATTAAAGTAACAGCATTTGCTGTACTTACATACCTTAATTTTCCCTACAAAATCCTTATTGAACCACTACTTTTAAAAAAAATTGCATTTGCAATTAGAAACACTGAAGTTACATTATCGATTTTCTGCTAAAAACCTTTTTAGTAAACAAGCACAAACTACATTCATTAAATGTAAGTGCTTGGAGCTATGGTGTGAAATTCAATTCAGCCATTATCATGAATTACACTGATTATTGCTGTAATTATTTTCTCTTGGATACAACTGCATTTCTGTTCCTTGCTAGTTGTGTTGGACATATAACCATGTTCATTTTATAGCTAATAATACTCAACTGTAGTTTCAGCAATTACTATCACTTATACAAATCATTAAGTTAAGCTATGGGTACCTAGTAAAATAAAAAAAAAAAAAAAAAGTAAGTAAAACATCCTTTTTTTTTTTTACCTCTGAAATAACTAATGGCATTGGCAACGGAGGAAAATTACTGATGTTAAATGATTTACATTAGAAAAAGTGATCACCTGTGATTCACTTTCACTGATATTTTGGTCACAGTGAACTCATAACTATCTATTTAAAACCTGCCAGGTAAACTATACTTTTGCCTTTACCCCACAGGCTAAGAGAATAATCCCCTTTGTTAAAGTTTATCTGTTAAGCGAACAAACTTTCCTCGAGGGCCATTTACACATTGGCAGGCCCCAGCCAAATTTAAATGTCTCAATAATTTGATCCATTAAAACAATTTATTTCACGGATCGTTTAAAAAAAAATGTTTTATAGTTTAGAGACCCTTTCCCAAACCCGATGACCGCAATCAAGCGGCTCTATCACCAGCAACACTTATTGCTCTTCAGCCCAAAGAACACCCAAATCACCCGGCATTTTTTAGGACAAATCCGTAACTGTCCATTTCAAGTGTTGCTTGAATAAGTCCAGTATTAGGTGCTATAATAAAAGTGATGTTCTTGAAAAGCAGTTATTTCTAGAACTGATACTGTAATAAAAAACGAGATGTTCATGAAGAGCGGTTATTTCTAGAATAGGGGGTAAAAGCAAGCAGTGAATAACACGCTGCAGACCACTAAGGACAGAGAAGTTGTTTGGCTCATGGTATCACAGCAAAATTTTCTTTGACAGAGAGTCTCCTGGAATATCAGAGGTTGCTGCAGAGAGAACTAAGGAACCCCCGTGCTGCTCTCGGTCACGGCCACCCTGTCCAGGAATGAAGCATTTGTTAACATTTGCCTGGTGTTTGTATATAGCAACAGGGCTGCACATCACATCACAAGGCAATTCACACCCATACTTGCATATAGAAAAAAATTCTGTACTTGTGTATAGAAAAAATCCCCAAGAAGCTGCTGAGCCAAAGGTCCGGAGCAGAGAGTGTGAGCTCTGCTGCAGGCAGGAGCTGGATGTCATCCCCAGTTTGGCACCAGTGTTTGTCTAAAAAGTCTGAAAAATAAATTGTTCCAGATAAAACTTGAGCTAATAAAGGAAAACAAATACACGTGAAATGAGAAATCAATGCTTTTTAGTATTGGGTGTAAAATTCAAGATCAGCCTTCCCTGTTCCTCCAGCCAGACCCAGCACTGTGAGGCTCTGGGGGCTCCCAGGGCTGGGCTGGTCCAGGAACTTCATTTGCTTCATAAAAATACCACCTCTCCTCCCAGATCCAAGACAGAGATTTGAAACCTGGGACAAAATTCAATTGAAAAATTTTAAAACTACTCCGTTCTTACTGGCTGTCCCACTTTATTATGTGTTAAATTGGAAAGCACTGAATAAACAGCGAGGAAATCCTGCCCAAAATGCAAGCATTAAATACCCGAGATGACAATGGATATTCCCAGATATCTTCTTCATATAGGAATCTTTCCTCTGGCCGCTTTGAAAGCGTGTAATATAACCTTCAAAGCAGGGAAGATGTGCTGTAGAAGTTCTGCTCAGCTGACCATGAATACTAATTGCAGGAAGAACGATCTGCCCCGGGGCCGGAGGGCAGGAGCTCAACCCATGGGGCACAAAAGTTTCACCCTGCTGCTGGGAACAATGGAGCTGGGATGCTGCTGGGGAGCTGAAACAGCCCCCCTGAAAGGAGACACCTCCCAATTCCTATCGAAACTCTGGAGGAGAAAAAGAAATCTCCTTGTCAAAGTAGCCTTGGAAAAGAAAGGATGGGTAAGGAGGATTTTCACCTGTGTGTATACCTACTTTTGCAGGCACCTCTGTATTCCCACATCGCAGACAGTGTTATTATTATTCAGTTTAACTCTGCAAAACACAGTTGGTCCCCGTCCAGCCAAGCATCCTGGTTCCTTTGCTGATGTGACCAAGAGCTCAGTGGTCCCGTCTCACTGCTTTCTTCTTTGTTGGGAAGGTCATACACAGGGGTATCGCCACCACAGGGGACAATGAAACAGAGCTTTGGCCACAGCAGCAGA
Organism: Calidris pugnax; assembly: GCF_001431845.1. NCBI lineage: Eukaryota > Metazoa > Chordata > Aves > Charadriiformes > Scolopacidae > Calidris > Calidris pugnax. Next base: position 3,433,662 of record NW_015090865.1, on the reverse strand, counting down.
GCCCAAACTTGTAAGTGTGCCTGGAGGAACCAGAGTCAGCATTACCACCACCAAAACACAGCAGAATCAACATCACCAGGTCAAACGAACACTGGAGCTACAATCCTATCACACTCATGTTCCATCCACCCAACGTTTCATAAATAGGACCAGATCTGTGGGTGCAAGACCTGCATTGGGTGCTGCTACACTCCTGCCTGCTTCTCTGGCCCAGAGCTCACCAAGCCTGGACTATCAGGTTATCTGCTAACTCAACTAGCCTAAGGTCAACCTTTTTCCAGACACCTTGTTCCCACCTCAGCTGAAGAGAAGAGGTGCATGGCTTTCTTTGGACCCTCCAGAGACCCTTTCTCCAGGACAAAGCCCTGGTGGGGATGGTTCCCTCTGGGCAGGATCTGAACCGAAACACTTCATCTGAACCCCAACTGTGGGAGATGGTATGGTACCAAATCGGAGGTGGAAAGAGGAGGTCGATATGAAATTCTCAAAAAGACTTGCAATAAATATGTGAGTAATAAATACGTGAACCAGAGAAAAATCGGGAGCCAGTGGACTAAAATTGTTCTCTCATCTTGCAGCACAGCAAATAGGATGAGCGATGCAATGACTTACAGGGATGGCCACCGGGTCCTGTTTGCTTGGATTAACACGAGTTTGCCTTCAAAACCAACACATGGCAAAACTGGTCTGGTTTATGCCATCTCCATAGTGGCAGATGAGACACCTGGGTTCCTGCTCTCTAAGTGCCTTTTTTAGAGGCTTTCTGTGTCGAGGGCAGAAATTGATGCTCTTTGCTTGGTAACTGGAGTGAAAACACTCTCCTTCTTGACTTGCAAGATGACCTGGTTGGCAGCTGCATTATGCACCTTGAAGTCAATAGATGTCACCATATCGAACCCTGCCCGTTCATCAAGGGTTCTGCACGCTTCATGCAGCCAGGGCAGGACAGATATAAAATCCATACCCTATGACAACATGGGCAGCCCAGACTTTGAGGATCACCTCCAGATCACAAAACCTCTGAACCATGAGGAGGTGGAAGAGTATTCATGGACAGAAAAGCTACGAGCTGCTGCTGAAGATGGAGATACTGGGCTAGGTGGACCTTAGGAAGACAACATTCATCTTTCTTCCTTACAAATGACTCAGAGACATTCAAGTTCTGCTTGAGACAAGGAACGAGCTCAATGACCTATTTTCTAGAGCTCCATTAATTTGACAGTGCCAGATGGGAGACAATTTTAAAAGGCTTAATGTTCAAAGAGAGAGTTGCTGTCATTGCTTCAAAGTCAGATTCTTCTCCCAAGTCCAGAGCTCAAAACTGAAGGACTCAAAATCACATTTGAAACACGTGAAACACTTTTGTAGTTTTCTAATGAGCCTAATAATAATCCTACTGATAGCAACTCCATGATGCCTGCCAACCAATACAGAACTGTGATACTCTTAGGAAAAAAAGTAACCTTCAATTTATGGATCAGGGGACGTGTAAGAGAGAAGTAAAAATAATCAGAGGAATTGTGCCTGGAAATCCAGCCTGCAAATTTTTCAGCAGCAACACAAGTGGTCTCTGGACCTTGTTTGCTAACACAGGTTGGGATGGAATTCGCTGTGCCCTGGCTAAACTGTGCTCCCACTGAAATCAAGAACAAACCAACGCTGAGAGCTTTCGGAAAGCGAAGTTATATTTTTTCTTTCCATTTGGGATGTGTGCAATGGGACTCAGGAGAAGCCAAAGCTGGACTTTCAGGCAATGACTAGGAAGTGAAGCAAACAAACACATAAACAAACAAAATATCCTACTTGTCCAAAACAATTCTAAAAGCAGGGGGGTAGGGTGGGGTGTCATTTCTTTTCCTGCAAAGCTGGTGTTTGGGCAGAGACACGGCGAGGATGGGAGAAGCTGGGGAGGAAAGTGCATGTCCCAGTCCAGAAAAATCATGGAAGTGGGATATTTTTGTTGTGTAGGGCTCTCGGTGATCACGTAGGCAGATTAACAGACCAAGTCTGGCAGAAATACCTTGTGTTAGAGCTTTCCTAGGAGATAAACAGCAAACTGAGACACATGCAGTGATGGCGCTGCCCACCTTCAAAAGCACAGAAAACCTAATTAGAGAAAGAAACATCCTGGGATAAGTTGATTCCCCTGACAAAACCTCCAGCTGCCTGTGGAAACGATATGCATGAAGGTTAGGGGGATAATATTGTTAACTCAACCTGCTCGAACACATCTTCATAGAACTTTCCTTTTTATTTGTTATTAAGAAAAATTGCAGCTGAGGTTTTTCCTCGTCCCTTGCAGCACTTGGATCTGTACAATTGAAGTACTTAAAATGACATTTATATGACTGCTAGCAATGGTTGATCAGTTAGTGTGACATGGTACAGATAAAAGCTCCAATTAGGCCTTAACTGTTTACTTAATAGAAAGACCTGTTAGGAACAAGAAGGATTGCCTGTTAGCAGAAGAACAGAACTTTTTCACGTGGCAGATTATCAGTATTCTTTAGATTCACACATAAACAAGGGTGAAATGCAATTACATTTTCCACAAGGACCCAAATGCTTTTAACCTTTTCAAGGTAAAAAGAGAGGGGGAAAAAAAAAATGCTGAAACTGCTGTTGAATTAGGTCCAGCTAGCTTTTTTTTTTTTTAAGTTTTTGTTTCATTTTAATAATGGTTTAGTCTGTTTCACAGCCTGTGGCCTCTTCAAACCTGTTACTTTTAAAGATATAGCAGATGCTTCCTAAATGGAAAGGAAATTGTAATGATGCAAATCCCTATTCACATGATTTTCCAAATAGGTTCGAGCACTACAAGCTGTATAGGGCAGGTGGGGTAGTGTTACTGACAACCAAAAAAGGTAAACTTGAATACAAATAGACAAATCGAGCACACGTGTTCGTTTGAAAGTTTGCAGTCAGCTCCCCAATCTGCGTCCCAGAAAATAAGCTATTATGGGCCCTGAGTGTCCTTCTCAGCATCAGAAAGCTAGAAATTAACTTAATTGCTGAACTGCACCTAAAATCAGCTGCTTTAGACATTACAATATGGCTTTTAGTCTCATCAAAATTCCAAATATGTTAAAATTCTAATTTGCAAATGTGCTAAATTAACACTTTGAAACCACAATATTTAACCTGTTGGCTAATCTGATGTCAAGTGAAAAGAAGTCAAACAACATGGAAATAATATACTGTACAAAAAGCCACAGCAATTTACTTAAAAATCTTTAGTATGGGGGTGCTATCAGGAATTCAAAAGTTTGGTTTCATTGCAAGCCCCATTATGCCTTTCCTTATCCTAATAAATCATATAGATTAATCTGGATAAAGAGGAAGTTGTTTCGTTTAGGAGTTTGTTGACATTTTCTTTGCTTTAAAAATGTAATTTTGCAAATCTTTGTAAGTTTTACATGAGCAGCGGATTTGCATCTGAAAGCAAATTGGTTTCATTTGGTAACAAACCCAGACATTGTGCCACCAAAACTCTCTTTGAGAGACTTGTGCTGTTCTGAGTGGTTATATGTGGGACTGCTCAGAAAACTACTTAAAATATCTCCCCAATTTCTCCCCTCCTGAGTGTAATCTGACTTCATACCAACAGTAAAATGCTTCTTTTTTTGGGGGGGGGGGGGGGGGAGAGGAAGGAAATGAAAAATCAAAACAAAACAAACCCTACACTGTAGAGCTGGCTTTCAATGGCCTACCTTCTCCTCACATCAAAAAGAAATTAAGAAAAAATCATGCAGCACTAGCCAAAAATGTTACTTTACAGGGGATGTTTATTATTGCTGTTTCTATGTAATATTAAGATCTCGAAGGAAGCAAGGAAGGGGGAAACTCAGCTTAAGGCTTTTGGTAAACTTTTCTCAAAACCACTCAGACGAGGCCATTATAAAAGGCAGTGAGAGGCGAGAAGTGGAATATTGCTGTGGATTAGAAAGTAATTTGCACTGATTAAGTTCGGAGAAATATCAGAGAAACCCAGCAAGTAGATAAATTGACTACATGACAGCGGCAACAGCCAATATTGACAAATGCAAGGCACGGGAAGAGGTACTTGAATTCATACACAGAACTGCCTGTAAACACACGCCTTACACTGAGCTACCTTGGCTTAAAAAAAAAAAAAAAATCTATGCAATACATTAACCAACAGTGGTACTAAAAATCTTTTGTACAGAAAAAAATCTTTTCTTCTTTCTGCACAATTTCAAATTTGCATTTATAAATGGTGTGCATGCCTGGTTACCAGTATGCTCTAGATAGGAGTACTACCATATTCCTACTATATATTATACAATATATAGTATATATAAAATATGCGTATGTTATATACTTCATTATATGTGATAATACATTCCTATCATATACTATATTCCTACTATAGATAGGAATGGTACAGAAAACACTGAGAATAAAGAGATTATACAAACTGGTGCATCATCGATGTTAAAACCCTGTATAGCTTCCTTATCACTGGATCTCTATGCAGATTTAGCAGCTACTCAGCACACTAAAATATGCTTAATTGTTTACTAACATCCAGACCTCTGGCTCGAGGTAAACAAGGGGTGAGGAAATTATAAACATTTACCTTATTGATTAGAAACAGGTAGGATCCCAGTGGCCTGGAAACGTACCAAGTAACATCTCTGCGGAGCCAACCATATTTTCATAGGAAAAATTCTTTTTCCACTTTAAACGTTCTGGAAGCAAAACAGCAGCAAAAAGAAGGTCCAATACAAAGGCAGATGTCACTGCCATCCAGCCCTGTTTAAACAAAGAGCTTCTAGTGCACGTGGCATCACGTTGGGCACAGACGTGCACACAACTGTGCCCAGAATCAGGCTCGGGGGAAGGAAACGAGGATTAAAAAAGAAAAATCTCTGTAAACTATGAGACTGCCACTACAGAAAAGACAATATCCACAATTCATTACCCTTCTGATCTGCTCCTTTCTTCTAGAATCTAACTAATTGTTTTCAGCTTTTATCTATAGGGTTCTATGAGAGGGAATATTTCACTATCAAAGTTTGCGGTTCCAAGAAGAAATTGTTTTCTGGTGGAAATATTTATATTTCAAATTTTGATTATTTTAATCCTGAGGACAACCCTTAAATAGAAAGATTACTCTAGGTAGAAATTAACACGTTTAGAAAGGAATTAACAAAGTTTCCAGTTTCGTAACTTAGATTGAACTTGTATTGACAGGACGTATTAATAGAAAGTATCTGTCCTGCTAGAGCTGCTTGGCTTGTCTGGGCTTCTGCTTTTTCAACACATTTAGGACTATTCCTTATTATGTTATGGCATTTCAACACTAGCAAGAGAAATTGCTTTTTATGTATAATATGACAGAAGAACCTCTAGTTCTAATTAGTTTCCAATGCGATGCTGTCATTAATGAAAGGAAGCCTTACAAAAACCAAACCTCTTCCCAAAAAATTTCCATGGGAAAGGCAGTTGGGCAGCCCCGGAGCCCTCGGCTGAGCCGGGGACCAGCTCGGGTTCCTCTGACACTGACATGATTCATGAGCAGTGAGGATGGAGAGCACCAGCCTCCTCCCCTCCAGCCCTCACCCTGGGGATGCAGAGGGCGAAAATACCCCCATCACCCAACATGACACCAAACTAATGGTTACAAATGTGTTTCCAAGAAGAAGGAGGAGGGGGGGAAAAAGGCTTTAGAAAAGATTCCATTCTACTGTATGGGAAAGCTTTTGTCTTTTTTAAAACAGGTTTGGTTGTGTTTTTTTTTTCTTTTAGGCGTCTCTAAAAACATCCCCATTCAAGACTACATTTAGAAACACTGGCTAAATGGGCATAATTCATTTCTCATGCCAAAATCAACAGCAGTATTGTGCTAGTGGTGGCCAAATAAAACAAGGCGAGGATTACATCAATTTAACGCCTTCTAAGGTTTCCACCAAGGGCTCCTAGAGAAAAGCATGGTTTTGTTTTCCTCACTGTCTGCTTCCTTCACAGTCTCTGTTTTAATTTCACCCTTGTGTTGTCTTCTCTCTAAACCAAATCATTCAGTGATTTGACAGAAGCCCAACACCAGGAATGGGTGTCAACCTCTCATTTATGCTTACTCAGTGCAAACACAAACAATATACAGTGTGTTCCTGGAAATTAGCACCTGCCTGGGCACCTGACAACTGAATTTATATACTTCCACCTTCCTCTTGTTTCACATTTACTTCCAGAACACATACAACAAGGTTTCCACTTCTGTTTAAAGCTGTCTTGGTTAAGGTTAAGATGATACTTTTCTGCATGGGGGAGTAGAAGGTGAAGACTCCCCTGTAATAACGTGTTTTCTTTCCTTTCACAACCAGTTCTTCTTTTTTTTAAAAAAAAATATTGCTTATCTACATATTTAATAATATATATTCTATATATATATTAATTTGCTGATGAAGAAACAATTACCAGTCTTACATGTTTGCTTGTTTACTGATAACACCTGGGTTCATATAAATATATAAATACTAGGTCAAATTAGCTCCCAACATAGAAATTATGAAATATTCCCTCCACGGGTACTTATATTGTCCCTGCAAAGGTAGCTGGAAGGGTTTCACCCAATAGTTTGGGACTTTCTAAGACGTTAAGACATGACATGAAGAAGCAAGCCTTCAGCAGGATGCATCAAGAGCATCAGCCTGCAGGCAGTGGGGATGGAGCGATTACACAAGGTGGTGGTCTGAGGTAGAAGCCAACACCCAGTAATAGCTTATTAAAAATGGTTACAGCAGTGGGGAATCGCTCCAGCCTGAAGACACAGCTCATCTGCTTCCCTTGTTTATGCCCCCAGTAGGGAGACATGCCAAGGAGCATTGACTTGGAGCCCCCCAACACAACGCCAAGCTCTGGAGGAAGAGGTTGTGGTGAATCACAGCTGGTTACACACCGAGCACCTAGCAGATTGGGCCACGAGAAAAGGTTTTCCCTCCTTTCTTCCCAGCTAGATCAAACCTCCCTCCAGGCAGAAGCCTCTGCCTGAAAAGTAATGCTACATGCAAGCCCCTGCCTCAGGTAGTGCATTTGCAATGAGATGTAAAGTGACATCCATCTTGATTTAACGCTGCTCGAGAGCCATAGGGATTCTGAGCAGCACTTGGACACAATCCAAAGGCGATGAATGTGCATTGCCAGCCTTAGAAACATGTCCCAAGACCCCGGCTCTCTCCTTTCCACCAGTAAGTAAAATATATCCCAGAGGCTTCTTTTGTTATACAGCAATCAGGTTCTCCAAATCCATTTGCTGGCTGCAGCGCATCTCATTTCCCACTTTCTCTTCTCTTCCACCGCCCTCACTGTTCCCATTCAGGCCTAACAGCTGCAGCTCGGCCAAAAATCAAACTTTCTGCAGACAAGCGAGGCTTCAGAGATGAGAAGGCAGCACAAGAATTACCAAAGACAAAAGCCAACCAAGCCCTTAGCAGGGACACGACAAATCAGTGCTGCCTGACACGCTTCCCTACGCTTCTCTCCACGAGTAATATTTGGATTAAAATAACCCACATACATCTTCCTGTTATTTTCTTTCTTTCAAGCTCTTAGTTTGACTTTGAAAATTAAAAAAAAAAAAAAAGAGGTGGTGGTTCTGACGCTTTCAGCCAGACAGAGCTGGCCATGGGGTAAAACAACTGGACTCCGAGTTTCTGACGCTGCAAACGTGCCTCCTAATTGGGTAAGCCCAAGGGAAGGGAGGCCCAGTTTGTGTGCATCTGTGTGCGTGGGTACACATGGACTCTCTGCCTGTCTTGGTTTTAAACTGCTCGAGAAAAATCTTCAAAATGGGCAACAGTCGCAATGCAATCAGACAGACAGACTGTCTGCAGCAAAGCGATTTAATTTGGTCCTGTTGCCCCTTCTGAAAAATGATGTCGGCAGAAGATAAGGAGACAGAGAGTTGAAAATTGTTCTATCAGAACCAGTTGCCTCCTAGGAAGCTTATTTGAGGCAATTCAAAATCGTTCCCCCCCCCCTTCCGTTTTTTTTTTTTTTTTTTTTTTTTTTTGGGGGTTTTTTTTTTTTTTTTTTTTTTTTTTTTTTTTTTTTTTTTTTTTTTTTTTTTTTTTTTTAACAAGGCGATTGCCCATCAGGAAGATTGTTTGTAACTGAAGTAGAGACCAAAATGGTTTTCATTGCAGGAAGAGGGACCCTGGATTTGTACATATTCCCTGTGACAGACCCTTGTGTGCATATTCCCCTTACCTTGTTTTGCTGTTTCCTTCTGTTTGCCACTGAAGCCTTTTCCTTCCTGAGAGTCTGTTTATTAGTTGAAAATAACAAGAGCTTTTTCATTTTTATTTTCCAGGGCAGGCAATTCAAATAATCTCAGAAAATTGTTTCCCTATTCAGTTAGGCTACATAATAATGCAAGACCAAATCTTGTCATTTATTAATGAGCTGAGATGGATTAACCAGGGGAAGACTAAGAGATTGATATGGCTCTAGCCCATCTTTTTTAGCCTAACACAGGCTGGCACATGTTTCACACAAGGACTGCCATCAGCCAAGGATGGGGGCACCTCGGTATGGACCATTCCTTTCTAACCCATCCTTTACTGTCATTATTTCATTGTTTTCATATTATTTATAAATCATACTTGTTCATGATAAGAAAGCAGACCGGAGATAACCAGTGTATTATTCTGTATATACTGGTATATTAGCATACAAAGCAATGGTATTTGGCCAGTCCAGGTCTCTAACCCTCTGAGATAGGTCTCAGCAGCTGAAGGCTCAGCAGCCAGCAGAGCCTGAGGAGCTTCCCCCCCATCAGGAACCAGCCCAACAAAAGGGGTGAAGCCAAAAGTCAGGAATGGCCTTGCTCTCCCCATCCTTTCTTGTCTATTTTCTGCTACCGTTTTCTCTCTCCACTTCTCCATCCAGCATCCTTTGGGAGGAACATCGCCTCAAAGCCTTGGTGGCTCACCAAAAAAAAAAAAACCAAACAACCCACATTATTATGTTAAGAGCAGAGTTAGAAAGAGCAAAGCCAAAGTAATTAATTTCTGATATTAGCAGATGTCATTTCCATCCGCAGGTCTTTCACCTGAACTCCTCCATCGAGTTCTTAGCAGACAGTAACATTCACACCCCGAGCACCACCAGCACCATTTTGCCACCTGGCAGGACCCTGAACGGGGATGAATCCTGCACCGCCCACAGGAAAATACAAAATGCTCTTGTCTACCAGCTCTGCCCCCAGAATATTTTCTTCTCAAAGTTAACCAATGCAAGGAAAAACCTTGCAGGCCAATTTCATCCTCACAAACATCATCTGTGCTGCCTTGTGAAAAAAGGCATAGAAACATATTTGCCCAGGAATGAATGATTTCTGTCGAGCACATTTTGTTAAAGACTGACCAACCCCAGTAGCAGAAAACACAGAGATCTGTGCTGTCCTGCTGAACTAAGGCTCAGCATCTTTGACTTTTACAGGGCACAATTTGTGCTTAAAAAGGATAACGGCTATTAAGTAAAAGACAAATGTTTATCAGCCAGAATAGTCTCTATTGACGCTCATTAGCCATTCAAGACTACATGGCCAATCCAGATATATTTTATTGTCTGATGTAATAATATTTTCTGTATCAGATCTTCCCATAAAATAAAATTGTTCTTTAAAGAAGATTTCTTTTATAAAGTTAGTCCAGAAAAACTAAATAAGGCATGAGACACTGTTGAGGCCATTCAGATTCAGGCCAGTTGCAGACCTATAACCCAGTTTACACGTAGATCATAGACATTGGTTATGAGCTTGATCTATGCATGTTTGGAATACCAGTGGGTAGGCAACCGTGAAGGACATTCCCATACACTGTCCAACACAGACAGTTCTTAATAAAAGGAGGATTCTAGGTGTATTTTGCTACTGTGAATGACACAGGTGAGAAAGAAGCTCTCAGTACCAAAGACCAGGGTTTCCTCACGGGTCAGCAGTCTCCCATTCATAAAATAAGAGGAACCGTGGTTTCACACATAGGTTTGCTTTTTAGGACTTCATGGCGATGGTTGTCTAAGTACAATCTGTTTCTGGTCAGTACAACACCGCGGAGGCAAAGAACAACTATTCAAGAAAACACACGAATAGGGGCCAGCCCCTCCCTGATTTAGGGCAGCCCCGTGTCCATCTCCCCACCTGGAGCCGCATCAGAGCCATGTAACCCACCAAGAGAGAAGTGACATCAGCCCTGGGCCACCGCTCCTCACGCCTGGAGTTAAGGCGGTGAGCACAGCGCTCTCTTCACCTCCTCATCCCCAAAGCCCTCCAGCAATCCCCTTCCCTGCCAAGAGGCTGAGTGCTGACGGTTGTTTTATGACTGAGCAGAAAGCAAGGCCAGAATGAGGAAAGTGCAAAGGTGGCTCTCAGAGACTCATGGAAACGAACGTTATTAGATCACCAAGTCTGCTCTTCTTCAGAAGACAACGTGGAATTTTATACGGCAAATTCTTCATTGAATCTAATAATTTGTCTTTGACGTACAGCAAGAAACTGAAGCCAGAACCATTCACGTTTGAAGGGTGAGCCTGGGTGGGGGGCATATGAGATAAAGATGTGGTGGATTTCCTGGCTCTTCACATTTCAAACCACGTCCAAACATCTCCAAAAGACTGGTGTTAACCAACCACAAGTCATTTGGCTTAACTCAAAAGAGAGTGAACTTCTCCATAACCTGTATTACACAGGATGACCTAATCCACAAGGTGACCTCATTCTGCACCTTACTCTACAAATATCCCCAGCATATCCAAGAAAAAGGCTACAAAATTAGCACAATATTACTGTTCCAGCCACGAACATGGAACAGCCCAGGGTCTCATCCTGCATCTCTCAAGGTCAGAGGGCGTTTTTTTGTCATTGAATTCAAAGTGAGCAGAAATGAGTCTAAGACTTTTCCAGTTCAGATGTCAGCTATTAATTTGGATGATGGTTATTTGATTCCAAGGAAAGTCAGTGGAATCAAGTTAAAAAGACAGAGATATATTCATATATCCTTGAACTGGGAGACACCGCAACTCACTGATAACCTCAATTAGATTGAGCTAGTGCTATCTCTAATTAGGATCTTTCACTATGAACAAGGAAAAAGGACAAAGTGAATTAGCAAAGGAAACAGTACGTACATTGGCTCAAAACAATAACCAGAAATGTTGGCTTCTACATCAAGGTTCCATGTACGAACAAAAAAATGTTTCAAAAATTATTTCACTATGGAAAATCTGAAACTATTCAGAATTAGAGACACTCACTAGAATGTTGGTTGTATTTATTAACTAATTAGCTAAATGACCTTTGCATCATTTTTATACACAGTTTTCTTTCATAAATATTTCATGAATTACATGTAATTATTAGTAACATCAACTTTAGTGAATTAATTACTGCCAATTCCTATTAATAAACTGCATTTTGTAATAAATAATGTTAGTTTATTACAGAGTATTGGTCTCAGAGGTATTCACATCTGTCAGTCGCCTCCTACTTCAGGCTAAAAGAAAGGTAATCAAATAACTGTAATTATTGTACTAAATATATCACCGTTTGTTTAAAATGTCAATGGGAATGGATAAAGGCATTTGTAACAATCTGAAGCGAGGACCCTAATCTGCAGTGGTGGAAGTGCACACGACAAAGAGCCACATTACTGTCAGAATACCCATGTCTGGGGCTACCAGACAAGAAATGTCAACAAATGGTTACTTCTCTGATTTACTAACAGGGAGGCTTTTTGCCTATAGGCCACTGGCTTAAAGCTACTCTAATAAGGAACAGTGAATTTAATCTGATGGCTCCTAATTAGCCCTTCTGAAAGGGGAGTTGTGGTTAGTCCAGTCCTGGCAGACAGGTTTCCATGTACCAACTGATGCTACCATGACTGGTAGCATCTGAGACTGGTGGACCAGGTACTACAGGAGAGCAAAAACCAGCCAAGACCACCTTCCTGCTCCTTGCAGGCAACCACCACCAGGATTTTGCCAAGCCTGTGTGAAAACTGTGACTTTGCTGCTTGCTTCTTCACACTGCCCTGGAGGGTGGACCCTTCTCCAAAGAGGTGCTCCTGGTATGAGGAGAGAGCCAACCTGGCAGTCTGCTCAGCCCAAAAAGCAACACCAGGGGGTTATAGTTGATTTATCACCATTTCCACACAAGAAAACCGCTTGTCTTACACATCTGAATGCTTAAAGACTGGCAAATAAGACAAGCCCAACTTGGTGACCTCTGTCAACATTTAAGCCTCAGGATAAACCACAAATTACCATGATTTTTCAGGGTTTTCTACCGAAGCTTCCCAAAATGGTATTATCTAAAAAAGACAACATGAGCAATGGGTATAGAGTGAGTTTCCCATTCTCCATTCCCACCCTCTTTTGCCTTCTTCCTGCAGCAGATACAGAAATTTCTAAAGCAAAATAAAAAGGAAGATGAAGACGACAATGGAAAACCTGACCATTAGACCTCAGGAAAAATAGCATTTGAAAAAAACAGCAAATCAGGTAAGGATAAGCCCAGCCTCCTGTATCAGCCCAACTTACCTTCACTGCTTTCCTGCTGCCCAACTGCGTTACGGTGGTTGCACACACATCCTACTGCCATGGGGTTCCTGGGATTTAGGCTTTCATCCACAGCCAGATACAAAATGGAGCTGTTGTATTCCCTGCACTATAGCCCTTCAGACTTCTACTGGTAGGAAACAGCAGAGAAAACTGCAAAGGCAATGGCAGAACTTCCAGCTTCTCTGGATTTGGCTTCTGATGCAGGGATATCTGCGGTGCCACCGTTCCCACGGAGAACCTTGTCCCTGGAGCCTAGAGCTTCAAAGGAGCCTCTGCCAAAACTGTACCCTTTGGTTTTGCTCTCCCCCTCAGACTGCCCATCATTTATTCTGGCCAAATCCTGTGATATTTCAGTAGAGGAAGGGATAATTACTGCTTGCAGGCAGCCCAGCTGACGGCTGCTTCCCCATGGCCTTTGCTCTCAGGCCACCACCAGCTGCCTGCAGCCAGGCTTTGAAATTGTGTGCTGCTCCCAGAAAATGATGGATCTACCCAAATGCCCAGGACTCCATACCCATCACTCACGGCTTAGGGATGTGCCTGGCTCAGCTCTGTTTGGGGACCAGCTCCTTCTTCAGTGGCAGTCCAAGAGCATCCAAGTGGCCACCTAAGAAAGCTTTCAGTGGGAACGACCTGGTAACATATTTGGGATTTCTCCTGGAGCCAGGGAAAAACTGGTACTGTTGCTCCAGGGTCAACAACTCCAAACACTTCAGGCAACACAGGGAGGGCCTGCAGATTTGCAGCCATGTGAAATGGTAGCAAAATAAGCCTAAATGTTTTTACTTCTTTAAATATGAATCGGTTGTGGTGCTGATCATTATCTCCTGCATCATACCTACCGTCTCAAAGCAGCTCTGTAGCCCAGCAGCATCCCAGAAAGAAGCTGGAATCCCTTCTAGCAGAGTTCACAGCTGAACATGGGTCACCACAGCTGAGACGGGCACTCTCTCCACCAGAAGCTTTTAGTTGTTGTTGTTTTAAGAGAAAATTGCATATATTAGTCAGGCTTTGAAGTTACTACCAGACTGTGACAACCTGAAGACAGGAGGAGAACATTATAGCTGGTTTTAAAGATGAGGGGAGCGTTGACCTGCTCAGGTCTCCCAAGGAGCTTTGCCTTTCAGAAACTTAGAGAAACTTAAGAGAAAGTAAAGCCCAAAGTATTGCAGTTGAAAGGGTGGTTATATTCCTATCTGAAGCGAGGACCCTAATCTGCAGTGGTGGAAGTGCACACGACAAAGAGCCACATTACTGTCAGAATACCCATGTCTGGGGCTACCAGACAAGAAATGTCAACAAATGGTTACTTCTCTGATTTACTAACAGGGAGGCTTTTTGCCTATAGGCCACTGGCTTAAAGCTACTCTAATAAGGAACAGTGAATTTAATCTGATGGCTCCTAATTAGCCCTTCTGAAAGGGGAGTTGTGGTTAGTCCAGTCCTGGCAGACAGGTTTCCATGTACCAACTGATGCTACCATGACTGGTAGCATCTGAGACTGGTGGACCAGGTACTACAGGAGAGCAAAAACCAGCCAAGACCACCTTCCTGCTCCTTGCAGGCAACCACCACCAGGATTTTGCCAAGCCTGTGTGAAAACTGTGACTTTGCTGCTTGCTTCTTCACACTGCCCTGGAGGGTGGACCCTTCTCCAAAGAGGTGCTCCTGGTATGAGGAGAGAGCCAACCTGGCAGTCTGCTCAGCCCAAAAAGCAACACCAGGGGGTTATAGTTGATTTATCACCATTTCCACACAAGAAAACCGCTTGTCTTACACATCTGAATGCTTAAAGACTGGCAAATAAGACAAGCCCAACTTGGTGACCTCTGTCAACATTTAAGCCTCAGGATAAACCACAAATTACCATGATTTTTCAGGGTTTTCTACCGAAGCTTCCCAAAATGGTATTATCTAAAAAAGACAACATGAGCAATGGGTATAGAGTGAGTTTCCCATTCTCCATTCCCACCCTCTTTTGCCTTTTTCCTGCAGAAGATACAGAAATTTCTAAAGCAAAATAAAAAGGAAGATGAAGACGACAGTGGACAACCTGACCATTAGACCTCAGGAAAAATAGCATTGAAAAAAACAGCAAATCAGGTAAGGATAAGCCCAGCCTCCTGTATCAGCCCAACTTACCTTCACTGCTTTCCTGCTGCCCAACTGCGTTACGGTGGTTGCACACACATCCTACTGCCATGGGGTTCCTGGGATTTAGGCTTTCATCCACAGCCAGATACAAAATGGAGCTGTTGTATTCCCTGCACTATAGCCCTTCAGACTTCTACTGGTAGGAAACAGCAGAGAAAACTGCAAAGGCAATGGCAGAACTTCCAGCTTCTCTGGATTTGGCTTCTGATGCAGGGATATCTGCGGTGCCACCGTTCCCACGGAGAACCTTGTCCCTGGAGCCTAGAGCTTCACAGGAGCCTCTGCCAAAACCATACCCTTTGGTTTTGCTCTCCCCCTCAGACTGCCCATCATTTATTCTGGCCGAATCCTGTGATATTTCAGTAGAGGAAGGGATAATTACTGCTTGCAGGCAGCCCAGCTGACGGCAGCTTCCCCATGGCCTCTGCTCTCAGGCCACCACCAGCTGCCTGCAGCCGGGCTTTGAAATTGTGTGCTGCTCCCAGAAAATGATGGATCTACCCAAATGTCCAGGACTCCATACCCATCACTCACGGCTTAGGGATGTGTCTGGCTCAGGTCTGTTTGGGGACCAGCTCCTTCCTCAGCGGCAGTCCAAGAGCATCCAAGTGGCCACCTAAGAAAGCTTTCAATGGGAACGACCTGGTGACATGCTTGGGATTTCTCCTGGAGCCAGGGAAAAACTGGTACTGTTGCTCCAGGGTCAACAACTCCAAACACTTCAGGCAACACAGGGAGTGCCTGCAGATTTGCAGCCATGTGAAATGGTAGCAAAATAAGCCTAAATGTTTTTACTTCTTTAAATATGAATCGGTTGTGGTGATGATCATTATCTCCTGCATCATACCTGCCATCTCAAAGCAGCTCTGTACCCCAGCAGCATCCCAGAAAGAAGCTGGAATCCCTTCTAGCAGAGTTCACAGCTGAACATGGGTCACCACAGCTGAGACGGGCACTCTCTCCACCAGAAGCTTTTAGTTGTTGTTGTTTTAAGAGAAAATTGCATATATTAGTCAGGCTTTGAAGTTACTACCAGACTGTGACAACCTGAAGACAGGAGGAGAACATTATAGCTGGTTTTAAAGATGAGGGGAGCGTTGACCTGCTCAGGTCTCCCAAGGAGCTTTGCCTTTCAGAAACTTAGAGAAACTTAAGAGAAAGTAAAGCCCAAAGTATTGCAGTTGAAAGGGTGGTTATATTCCTCATAAATTCCACTTAACACAAGTGAATTAGCAGAAGAGAAGGCACTTTCTCAGAGCATTATTTTTGGGACTGACTGGCGTTGACCTGCTCAGGTCTCCCAAGGAGCTTTGCCTTTCAGAAACTTAGAGAAACTTAGGAGAAAGTAAAGCCCCCAAAGTATTGCAGTTGAAAGGGTGGTTATATTCCTCATAAATTCCACTTAACACAAGTGAATTAACAAAAGAGAAGGCACTTTCTCAAAGCATTACTTTGGGGACTGTCTGGTAAGAATGGGAATAGTCCCTTCACCAGTATCATCTGTTTTGAGTGTAAGTTCTGGGTGGGTGCTGCCCCAGTGGGTTTGTGGAGCTCTCTTGATAACGGAGCACAGATCTCCGCCGGGGCTTCCCAAACACTGCTGCTGCAAAAGCCACACGTAGATGGACAACACCTTTAAAGCCTCATTTTATATTTTGAAATGTATCTCACTGAACCTCTGTATCATAAGGATGTGGTTGCCTCATTTTGTTAAATGCAATATGCATTTAATGAATGATTGTCCTGCCTACCGAATAACACCGAGGAAAAGTTTTAACTCCAAGTTGACACCCATAAAATATAACCACCAGGTAACAGGTTTGTATTTAAATTTACTTACTCTTGTTCATAACCTTCATGGCAGGTTTGAGTATTTGCATTGAGTTGCAGCAGACTGGAGGTAACCAGTCATAGCCAGAGAGCTTTAAATCAAGTAACATGAATGTACCAAATTTGTTTCTTTTACCTGCCAACCTCACTAGGGCCGTATCTTAACGCTCAATTTTCATTCACTTGATGTAGTCTTCCTTCAGATTTATACACTGAGTCGCAGGCAGGAAAAGGAGATTTTTTACCACCGCGTGGTAAAGAGTATTTTTTCAGGAGCTTCTTTAATTTCCCCGCACATTGTAGAATAGTACACTGCAAAATTGAGAGGCACATTTCAGAAAGTTTGAGGGAAAGAACTACGAAGAAAATGGAGAAAATCTAGCTTAACAACTCTTTCAATTTTGAAAATTGCAATTTGACAGCAATCCTGTGGGCTAGGAAATAAACGTTCATGCCTTTGCCTCTATAGTCATTTGATTGATGTCAAATTGCTTAAGATGAAATAAAGAGTGAGATGCAGTCATATTTTTCCAGCTTCTTTCTATAGAATTGGGGTCACAGTATTTGGGATCAAAAAGTTATTTATTACATTTATTTTCTACTGCTGATTGCACTTTAGCCTCTCAAAATCTTGGTTTTATCATGAAGATGGGCCTTTATATTTAGAACTTTGCAGCACTGCAGCTCCTTAAACAGGAAAAGTAACACTTCTGATACCCACCATTTTCAAGACCTAATCTTTTGACCACTAGGGATTTTAATGCTGACCCTACAAAACCCTTAAATGAACATATTTTAGAGCGTGTAGGTAAGTCTCACTGCCTTCAAAGGATATAAAGGCAATATAGTCACATATAGGAATATATGTCTTCATGTCAATAAAGGCTCTTCCATGGCCTTCTCTAACCTGTGTGCTCCTGGTGATGCCAGGATGTGGAGAAGGTGAAGTCACTTGCCCAAAGGCCACCTGCAAACATCCAGAACCCAGATTTTGCTCATTGCCAGGCATCAAAAGCTGTAAGTTGTATCTCAGAGAAAAAAAAAAAACTGAATTATCAGGAACACTGTGATCAACAGACCTCACCCTCCACATACGTTTCTTGCAAAAACAGGTGTTATTTTACAACACTTCAAAAATGGAAATAGGGGAGGGTCCAGGTGGCTTCCTCATTTAGATTGAAAACTGCTTTTGGATAAAGGTAGGTGAGATAAACCCATCCCTAGATTTTCTATAAAATTAAACAATTAAGTGGTTTTTTAAATGACAATTCAACTCCTAATGCAGAGATGGCTACGATACCATTTTATTCTCATATGCTATTCCATTCATAATTTTTACAGTATTTTGAATTTCAAAACAAAAAAGCAGGCAAGACAATACCAGGAACAAAATGACACTGGCAAAAGATGAAAATTCAGAGTAATTAAAACTGCTCTTGATTCTATTTTTACCAAGGTTAAATGCCACGTTATGGTTAACTTTATGTATCCTACAGCTTTTCATTCATTCCAATACCCTCAATGTTTTTCAAATGTAAGAAATTTAAGAAAGAAAAGCCCAGAACTGAAAACAAAAAGCTCCTCAGCATTTAATATTACAACACACATAGAAATAAATGTGATTAGTCACCAATGTTGGGGGGGGGGAGATACTACTAAAACTTTATAAAGATAATTATCCGATATAAAAAGCAACTAACAAGACCATTCTGTGTTGGATATTATCCAGAAAAAAAATTAAACCTATGTTGCTGCTTCAATACCATCTAATACTAGGAACTGGCAGAAAAACATCTATTCTATGAATAATAGCTCAACAGTCCCAAAGGACATCAATACATGAATAAGAAAAAAAAAAAAAAACAAAACTCAAGCCTTTCCAAAATGGTGCTAATGCTCCACTGAAACTTAATTTTATAATTTACTGGCAGTCAAGATGGCAGGAAATAAAATAATTTGCTATATATTCTGCACAACAAACCCCCTGCTTTTCCTGGGAAGGGTAATTATCCCTAAAAAAAAAAAAAAAAAAAAAGAAAAAGAAAAAAATACGACATCTCATATTAAGCTAAAGTCTCATCAAGAAGAGAAAGAGTGCCTCATTACATGTAATTACCAGGGAATTAGAAACATCATTTAACTAAATGAGCGAATAATGCTCAGGATATTGAAGAAACTTGCCTGCACTTCTGCAGAGCACTCTAAGTCCCATTACAAAAATTGCACCTCTTTAATGGAATAATTTTAGGCCTTGTCTGCCTTGCTTTAAAAATAAAGAGCCTCAGAGAGGCAGAAAGAGGCTGAAACTACCATAAACAACTGTTGAAAAGAGCTGCAGAGTAGGAGTAGTCTCTACTGGATACCATGATTTAAAATGACTCATAATCTAACATAATCATGAAAATTAAACCTAAGGACTTGGGTGGGAGGATGGGAGAGAGGGAGGGAAACGAATTACCCTTTTTAATTGTACTTACTCAAGACTACAATGTATTTATAATTATACATTATAGATAACGGGTGAAAGATTCTAGGTTAAAGGTAAATCTCATATAGAGGGATGAAAGGCGGCTGCATTAGAAGGCAGCTCAAATAAAAAAAAAAGAGCTTACCTGCTGATAGATACTCACTGTCCTGCAATGCAATTTTTTTCTAATAGTAAAGAGTTACTGGGAGGATTAATAATGCCCATGATAATGCATTACATGCAAATGACATAAAGCACAATCTCTATTTTGCAAAATCTGTATCTGCCTGTAAAGGTGATTCTGATGCTCCAGCAACAAATAAAATCTGGAAAACATTATTTGCCACCATTTCGACGCAGAGGTTGACCCCGTGCCAAGAGAAACAAGGCTTTGCTCACTGATTTGAGCCAGAGGAATTGTCTCCAAGCCTTACAGCAAGTCACGAAATTGAAAAGATCTCCCTTGAGTTCAAAAGGTTTTGGTCAGGGTTTGAATCCTGGTTCCACATCACTCGGTGAGGAGCTAAATAACTCAAGTGATGTTACAGCAGAGCCCCATGGAAATGTCTTCAAACTGATGTACAGGAAAAGCATCACTGTTGTGTTTTTTTTTTTTAATAAAGCATCCTTAGAGAAATTAAAAATGCAGAAGCAAAACAAGAAATAAGGGGATACATACAAGGCATCACCTGACCCACGTACACCTCTATTAACATCTTCATCCTTCACTTCTTTCTCTCAGTAAACATAAAAACCCCTCACCATAGAGATTCTCAGCAAATAAGGGTGGCTTGTTCCTTACTGCAAACAGTTCCACAGCAGAGCGAGACGTTACTGTAACAAACACTGAAATAAGAGGAAGAAAAAGGAACCACGGCTCCAAAGTGCTGAACCTGGACATCTCCGCTGGGTAAAGCAGGATAGCAGAAAATTGATTATTTTTGCTGCTTTTGAGATCATAAACATTTCAGACTCTCACACAGGCTTGGTTTGTGATCAGAACAGCAAAAAAACCCTGTTTGCTTGGGGTTTTTCTTGTTTTAGTTTGGGGTTTTGGTGGCCATTTAGAAGACAATCCAGGGAAAAAGCTTGTGAAAACATGAGGGTGTTATTCAATATTTCAGCATGTCTGCCACTTGGAAGTTCTATTAGAATTATTATTTGAATTATTCCCAACTGTAGAAATAGAGGCTTAATGAAATTTTAAATATTTAAACAAAAAAATAAAATTACCAGTGACACGGAGAGGGAGGGTAAACAGAATTATATGGAAACCAACGAAATTTCCTGAAGGTGAAGGAAGAGAGAGAAGGAGCTGGTTAACTGGCAGGGGGTAAGGTCATTCCATGTTGGTGAATCCCAACGCTGCCAAAGGCTCCACAACCTCAGCTACTGATCACAGAAAAGCCAGGGTTTATCCTGTATTTGGACGCTTGCAAACAACTTCCAAAATAGGTTCCATCCTACGCTGGACCCATCAAGGTACTGTCTATAATGGACACTTCAGCAAAAGGCATTGTTCTTACCAAGTAATTGAAGAAGGGTACTGGAGGGGCTTAACCTTAATTGATTTTTTTTTTATTATTATTATTCCTGGTTTCCTAAGGAAATGAGATTCGTGCAGTGAAATTGTCTGTGTCTGTCTGCCCGTCCCTTCTCCTCTCATCCCCACTAATAACTTTGGAACTGATTGACCAATTACAGCCCAGTTGGACAGAGGAAGGAGGTCTCAAAGGTATCACGTTCCCGGCTCCCTCATGAAAGCAGGCAGCCAAGCAGAGGAGACAGCCTTTAATAACCTGCCCGAGAAGGGTGGGCCTGGAAATCCACCTGGGAAGAGTTTCCTCCTGATTGCAGAAGAGTTTAAGTCCAAACGTGATGTCTCAAGTGTCCAAGGAACTACCACAAAACTCAACTTTGTAGAAAATCAGACTTTTGTCCTGCGACTCATTGAATTACTCATTCACTATTTACATAAATTCAGGTTTTGTAGAGATAATCTTGAAACCAACACAAGAAGAAAGAAGACACAAGAGATCAGGAAAGAATCACAGAATTGTCTAGGTTGGAAGGGACCTTTCAGATCATTGAGTCCAAGAAATAAGACTTTGGTTTGCATTGGCGGCCTCCATATTGATTTTTGCCTCAAAAAAAAAAAAAAAAAAAAAGCTGTAATTCCAAAAATTTCCTTCCTTCCTCAGCCCATCCTTAAAGATCTCACTTCTAACCCCATTATCTGCCTAATTAAATTTTGGATGTATAAAACTGTTAGACCCATCTTTTGGGAGACTGTACGCTTTAATCGCAATTACATGCTGCATATTTCATGATATATATCTTTTGAGTATAATTAGGAATAAAAAATGTAATCCCAAAAAGATGTTTAATAATTTAAATCCTGAGGATTTGATTAAAAGCATCCGAGAATTGCAGATGACAGGGAAAGAACAGTGACTCCATTATAACCACGGGGAAAATTCAAGGACTTTAAGCACTACTTTTATTTTTCAAACCAAGCACCATGATCTTAAAACCAAAGATTTTTAAACAGGAGCAGATAAATACGTTTCCCCAGATACAGTCCTGCCATTTCATTTGTGGAATAGGACCGAGGGTTTTCTACAAAAGGGCAGATGTTTCACTTGAAAAGTTTATCCACTAATATTTCTCGCAATGTTTCCCTCCAAAATCTCATTAGCAGAAATTAATGTGCTCTGACAGAAACAGGGCACTTCTCTTACCGCTCAGGCAGCTTCACCTTCCAGCAACCGTGTGCTTGTAGGCCACTACATACAGCCTGGGCAGGAAGAATCAAACAATCTCAGCACAAAAAAATAGAGATAGAAGAGAAAAAGCCAAAGTTATGGTCTCAAAACACGTCACTTACAAATATAAGAGAGATTTATGTCACCAGTTGACGTATTTAAATGATGCAGAGTCTGGTATGGACTATCAGCAACAAGAAAAAAATATTAAAAATTACTATATATTCAAATAAATGTCAAAGAATAGTCTATGTGCCCTCATAGGACTGGGAAGAGGGAGACATTTCCCACTCACAAACACCCCACGTGTTGGTTTCCAGGGAAAATACAGCTGCAGCCTCCCAACCACTCGGCAGCAGAGAGGAGCATCCCAGAAGGCACAACGCAGGAGATGCACGTGTGACGTGTCTCTGTGGGGCAAGAAAACCCATTCATCAATAAAAGACACTGGAAACTGAGGGTGTGAAACATGGCAAAAAAAAAAAAAAAAAAAAAAAAAAAATATATATTCTTGATGTCTTCACTCCTTTGTCTGCCTCACAGGCTACAGCTCTGCAATTACTTTTTTTTTTTTTGAGATTTACAAAGCAGATTATAGATTCTCTACTTAATAACCTTTGATTTGCAGGGCCCGAGTTATACATTTATATTTCTGCCTAGTTAACATGTAGAAATATGATGGCACATTTTATTATTATTTTTCAAAGCACAACCTCTAAAAATGCTTGCACTTTCTACTTTCATCCTGTTACATCTATCCTTCACTAAAGTAGCAAATAAAATAAATCTTTTTATTCTGTTGGAACCTCTTTACGCTACTTAGTACTACTGTATATCAACACAATAGTGTATACTGTACTGTCATGTAAGAAAAACTTGCATTTAAGAAAATTCATCTCAGGATCTTAACTCCATCCTTGAACAATTTTGCCTCATTTACCTTTACACGGAAGCACTGGTTGTTCAATTGACGAAAAAAAATTACATCACAGGAATAAAAAAAGATTAACTCAAATAACTCCCCACAGTAAGTCCACAGCAGAGGCAAAAAATTAAACCAATTAGACGAGCAAGGATTCAAGAAGCCTGTTGGAGCCCTCTGCCTTCGCTCGGCGACAGGGAAACGCGCTTCCTTATTCTGTGCCTTCGTTGACATCTGTGGAATGAGAATATTCTTCTCTCTCAACCTCTGGCTCCTTTATCTATTTAGAGAGTGAATTCTGGAGCCGGGGTCATTTCTCACAGGGCATCTCTGCGGCGCTGAGGATCGGGCGAGCGCTGCCGCTTTGTTGTGGCTGCAGAAGAGCCGTGGGTCACGGGAGACACAAGCAGGGAAAAGCCACCCTTGCTCCCTTTAATTGTTGGTGAAGAAATCATAGCTTTGCTTTTCCTTGATGCTACCTTGCTCTTTTATTACCAAAAGAGAGTATCGTGGGTTTCTCCAAGTGGGGAATTGATTAAAATACACGACTACGCGCAACTACAGCTTCATGCCAGCTGATGGTGCAAGCTTAAACTACAATTATTGTGAGATTGATGTAAAAGAAATAGTGATACAGCCAATTCGAATCAGGTACTCTGCTTTATTAACCATACAGAATGAATACATACGTTGGATTTAAGAAATAGGATCGTCTTCTTCAACTGGGTGGTCCTGCAGAGCTGTCTCCCAGGTGTGCCAGGACACGCTGACGGGGGAACCAGAGCTGAAATGAGATTTTCTGCTAAAGGCAGCATGGGCCATGGAGGAAAATAAAAGCTTAAGAATTTCAAAGCTTTAAGTAAATAGGAATCCCTGCCTCGGTTACAAAGACGACTGGCTGGCTGTAACAGGAGCAAGGGCAGGTGGAGGAATGAGGAGAGACAAACTGAGCAGCGCAACAGCCAGAAGGACAATTGGTACTCGCTTATCGTTCCTCCTCAAAGACAGAACCAGTTAAAACCACACCATTCCCAGCAGATGCTCCTCCAACCTGCGTTGGAGAAATTCCACAGACGGAGACGCCGCAGCTTCCCCAGGCAATTTATCCCTGGGCTTAACCATCCTCACACTTAGAAAGTTTTTCCTAATGTCTAGACTAATCTCTGCTGCAATTTAAGCTCATTACGCCTCCTCCCAGTCCCGCTGGACATGGAGAACAGTTTATTCCCTTCCACTTTGCAGGTAATCACAGGAGACTCTGAAGACCTATTACATCCCCCTGCCTTGCTGTCACACGTTGGCACACTCACACCTTTTCATGCTATAGAAAAACATAGGATATAGCCCAAAAGTGCCACACACGTGGCTTTATGAAATAAGACATATTCCATGGGAAGTGCCTTTAGCATATTAGTTATAAGAATATCTGGGCGAGTCCCGTATTTGACTTTTCATTTCTAAATTCTACATACCTAAACGTATTACAAAGCATCCCTTAAAATACTGTTTTGAACAAAGGAGCCTGATGTGTTTCAAAGGAAGCGCCGCGTGGCTGGAGGGCCACAAGTTGTATCAGTTGCATATTGATGAAAAAATGACTAGCATTGCGGTTATGATTACACCAAACAACATAAAAGCAGCTAATGGCCTAATCACCAGGACAGATATCTGCTAGTCCAAAGAAATGGGTTCTGCTCCAGACCACTAATACCAATTGCTGACGGTGGACGTGTCATTTAGGCCAACATTTGCAAGAGCATCCAACGGTAGGAACCACCCAGCTTTTGGGGTATCTGTCTTTAACAGATGCACTGCTGAACCGAGTGACCCCCACGACGCCAACTATAGAAAATCCTTCATTTTCAAGGCAGTAAAAACAACTGGACACTTCGAAAAGTGTGAGATGGTTAAGGAAGATGGAGCCAGCGATACCTACGCAGCTTTGGAGACGTCATTCTCAACAGCATCACTAAAATCTGTGTTCAGAGCTCAGAGTTCAGCTCAGGATTGGTTTTGCTTGGAAAACGCCCATCTAAAGGACACAGTTTTTTAATATGTATTTGTTAGAATGGCAGCAGCAGCACAAAGCATCACGTCTGAGATGAGGCAGAGCTCCAGCCCTGTATGTGGTAACTGTACACTGATTATTTTGAAGCACTGCCCAACAGAAAAAAAAGTACTTACCAGCTCCTGTAAGATCTGGGGCACAGATGCCACTTGGCTTCCAACACCACGGCGTTACGAGGCTCTTGTGAGAGACAACCCGGGCCATTTTTTCCTGCAAGCAGTCCGTGGGGATTGATGACTCTATTAGAATGATGGCCGTGACTCCCTGTTTTCTGTAAGGGCCTCGACACCGAGCAAAAAGCAACGGCTTAAGGAGCTTTTTTAGATCTCAATTCCTCTGCTCAAGAGTCAGTACATCCTCTTTGTTCGGCTGCTTCTTACACAGGTCAGAAAAGGCTCGTTTCGTGATTTCTCCAGCTTATGAACCTCTGCCTTCACCTGCATTTCTAGAAGTGAGCTAATAAAAGGAAGATTAATCTTGCAAGAGAAATACCTATATTCCAACCGCATCTATTCGTACCCAAGATACAGACATAGCTGTAGCCCTGACCAATTTCTGTTTCTCTTCTCCGTTATGCTGCCTGCCTCACCATTTTCTACAGGTTGGTTGTTTCGAGGATTTACATAAAACACCAACACACCACAAGAAATTTTCCTACCGTTTTTAAGTCCGTTTCCTCCTGCATATTTTGAGCCACATTTGTCCACTGAAGCACACAGACCTCAGAGGTTTTTTTTTTTTTTCCCCGATATTTATCAATGAAAAGTTGCACAGATGCCATCATTTCCAGGCTGTTACATGTCTACTTTGTTAACCAAACTATTTGGAATTCCCCTAATTCTTTGTTTTCCCCTAGCTCTTACTTAAATTGGCTCCCCACAGTTCTACCCCCATCGCTCCCCACTCTATCCTCTCTCCACCCCATGTATTTTTTTCTCCACATCATCCCTAAGCCACCTTTTCATCCCTCCCAGCTTATTTCTGCCTTCACATATTATTTATTTGGACCCATCCTCACCTCAGGTCTCTTTTCTCCACAAGCAGGTCACTGTTGTGCTTCTAGGTAACAACAAAATAATTAACTTGTGGGCTCAAGCTTATGGTTTGTAACATTATACTCTCTCAGCAGAGGAGAGACAAAGAAACAAGATATTGTATACGTTTGCTCTGCAAATATGTTTGTATTTAAGCCTCTACACACATACACATTGTGGTCTGGAATGCTTGACAGTGTTCTTAACACAGAGTCTGCTCTCTCAACCTACAGTTATGCCCCAAACTAGGGATTTTCCTTACTATTTCTGTGCTAAGTCACTCTCAAGTACCTTTGATTCCCATGTTTGGGCCTCAGACCCTATGTATCAACTCATATCTCAAAAAATCAAACAAATTTAAAAAAAAAAAAAACCACACCTGAACAGCAAGGGTTCACCACTTCCTAAACTGACATCAAAAATTCAACTTTTGCCCAACGTCAGTCATGTACCCTCAATGCAAAAAAGCCAATTAAAGTGGGAAGGAACAGGGATGGTGCACATCTACCAGAACAGAGGATGGATGCCACTGCAGTGAGGGCATTATTCACATTTAATTCAGGAAGATCTTTAATTTTTCCAAACCCATCAAAACCAGTCTCTATTATCCAAGAATCCATATCTAGCTCATGACAGACTATCAAATATTCCACATCCAACTCATTTACTATGTCCACCTGGTAAGCTTGTTAGCTTTCTGCACGCCCAGAGCTCAGCTTCCTCTCCATCACCACCTTCTTTGGAACGATTGGTCACTATTTCTGTTGGCAGCAAGTTTGTTTTCTGAACAGTCATAAAATACACCCACTGGCTAGGTAGGCACTGATAACTCAGAACAAACAGTTGTGAGTAAAGCATGAATCCAATCAGCACTCCAAAATATCTACACCTTAATCATCTTTGATAAGGCCCTGGAGTTTTGTTCTGTCCCTCCTCACTATTCACTACTAAGTGAATACTTAAATATTAAGTACTTCCCAGACACAAACTACTATTAAGAGAGCAGTGTGACAGTCTGTCCTGCAGAGTTGGATGGGATGACTTTTATTGGCAGCACTAATCAGAAGGTGTTTATCTTCACAAGCAAGTCAAGAACGTGCAACATTAATATATCCTTTTTTAGCAGAAGATGGATTTGGAGGTTTAGTGTCTTGATCAGATCTACATTCCCATTCAGAAAAAAAAAAATAATCAAAACACACAGTGTTCCAAGTTGTTTTTCTAACACCATTTTCCTAAGAAATTTTTTAATTGCTCCAAGTTCAAGTATTTTCTCACACCTGATACAAAATCTGATTACAGATTAGACTTTTTACCAACTGGCACTAAGGCACACAAGACATTCAGAGAAACAGCATATTTTCATGGGTTTTGTGGCCAGAATGACACTTCCACTCCGGGGAAACTCCTCTTTTCTACCTTTCCACTTGTGTTACTCCTGGGCTACCAGGTCAGATCTGCAGACTGGGAACAGACCACTCAGCTACAGGGTGGAACTCTGCATTTGCTCCCACCTACCTGCAATTCTTCCTGAGCATCATTAATTTTAAGCTTTTATGCAGTATGTGAAAAAAAGCAAAGTACCACATGTTCAAGTTCTTTCCTCCAGAAACAGTTAATTGCTCTCCAGTAACAATCAAGCCACTGAGACAAACAAGTCCATCTAATACAGCTTTAGGTTTTCACAGCCCTGTGAAAACATTGCCTGGAGAGCCAATGTTCCCCAGTAATGAAGGAATTCCCAGTCCATCTCATCAGAAGACAAAAGCTTCAGAAATTTTCCATTTCCAGGAAAATCTAGAACTCAAGAAGTCTTGCAACTTAATGGTTTAGTCTTAATGTTTGTTTTGCAAAACAGTAAAGGTTGTTAGACAAAGCATTTGTTTTCAAAAAACCTATGGATATTTATTGAACAATTATAAGACCACCGGAAGTTTTCATAATTAGATACTACAAAATGTGAAAAGTTTTTTAAAAGGTTGCCTACAGGAGTGAACTAATTTAGCTACAGACAGCAGATAAAGAAAACAGTTTCACTACCATTATAAGCAGGCAAGTAAAGCAATGACAGATTAAGACATACAATATACAAACAAATATTTCTTCGTTAAAAACAACATCAGTACAAAGATTGTTCTTCTCACTTCTATTGGTTTAGTTTAGTCTTGTTAGGAGCAGGTGGGCAGCTCTTGTAGAGAAGTAGCAACAGAAGTCTAAGTAGACCTGAAATAAATAAACCACATTTCAGCAAGCAATATTCAGAGTCATCATAAGCAGGTAAAACATTCACCAGTCCCTAAAAGCAGGACCGTGTAAAAAGACCCGTCACTTGTATCAAAATACAATATGTAATAATTTAGCCATCAAAAAGATGATCTTGCCAAGTTTTCTTTCTATAATATGGCACCACCTTGATGCACTTAAGAGTGCATCGTGCAGAAATGCCAACTGATCCAAATTAATATGCAAAAGGATCACTATGAAACAACTATTAGTCTTCTGTCCTAAGTAACTTATTTTTAGAATGAGCCAGAGATGACTCACAGTCCTGTAACATTAAAATATATGCATCATTCTTAGTGCCCTACGGTTGGCACAAGCAACTTGTAAATGTCAGAAAAGCATACAAACCTTGTTAATGTTTTCAGAAATTCATTTAAAGATAGAAACAGGTCCAAAAAGATGCCTGTCTAAATGCATTGCAATTACGTTACAATTATTTTCCAAATACACAGATATGCTCTGTCTTTTCTCAGCTCATTACTGACTCAAACAATTTGCCCTTCTGGGATCAATTGTTTGCTAATAAATAATTGTTTACAGTCACAAAATGATATTAAGGAGTATTCTTATTAGTTTTCCTTCTACAGCCTAATAAGATTCAAAACTAGCTGATTCCCAAGAGTCTAACCTTAACCTTGCTGTGTTTAACAGCCCAGGAAATGATGAACCATCTGTTTCAGAAAATAATGGAGGGCCAAGAGGAAATATTGTTTAATTGTAGATTAACCTCCTCATACGGCAGAATGAAGCATCTACAGAATTAGCAACCATAACTAGCAATGAACAAAAATAACTGAAAGTAGCTCTTACTATTACAAGACCAATAGCAGCAAGTATTCTTTTATCACCTCTTTTTTTTTTACCTTCCCATATGTATATAAAAGTACAACCTGATTTTAAAAATAAATTTGAATTACCGTCTTTGGATTTTTTTTATTTATTTTTCATTTGAGGAAGCCCCAGAAATAAATACTGAATAGTTCTGGTTCTATTTTTCCATGAATATCAAATTTATTTTAAAACAAACAACTCCAAGTGAGAGATGGTGTATTTATTCATATTTATTCCTCTGTAACTTCCACCTCACATCTCCACAGCGATAAAATGGCTGCTCCAAACAATATACAAGTCATTTAAGAGATGAGGGGGGAGAAGGTGCTCACATCTCCACAGTGATAAAATGGCTGCTCCAAACAACATACAAGTCACTTAAGAGATGGGGGGGAGGAGGTCTTGAGGTTTTAAACTCAAGAACTTTGATCACTCATGTGTGTCTATTTACATAGCCACTTAGGTACTAAATAATGGAGACAACCAGATAAAGTGTAAAACAGTTTTGAGGACCAGAAAAAAAAATAATAAATAGCAATGAGAAACCCCAGGAATTTGAAAATCAAACCAACTGCTCCTGTGCATAATGCAGAGCAGTGCAACCCTGCACCGACGGCAATTTTTCTACGTACCGTTCATGCCAAAGCGAGCTTAACAGAAATCTTTCACCTCCATCAATCAGTTTGCCCCATTTTGACAGCAACAGTGATAGAAAAGTGTGTTATCCGAGGGCTGCAGCAAACTCAATACAGGGGAGCTGAGAAAGCTTTTCCCTGCTTTCACACAGCCTTCCCAGAACAGCATCTACAGTCCCTTCTGGCTGTGACAGCCGAGCGCACGCTCAGCGTGTAAAGATTTCATTAATTCCAAGTTTTAAATATCCAAACGCAGTAACATTCACTCAAATAAATTATTCTTGAATTCTTCACTTAATTCCTGAAAGCAATGAGCTAGCAATAACTCCACAGCTTCATATAATAGCACCTATTCACAAAGGATAAGGGTTTGACATTCTTCTCCTACTAAACAACTGGGCACAATTTTCTCCATCAGCCGTCTATCAACCTACGGATATTGAAAGCTTGGGCCAACAAGATAAAATCAAACCCAACCCTACTGTCAAGCTGCACTATCTGCTGGCATCAATAATGCTATTCATGAATTTAGGAAAATTAATAAATCTTGGGATGAATGCTCCCGAAAAAGCTCAAATACAGGTGAAGCATACTCACTTAGGTTTTGTTTCGGCGTCTGTCACTTGGCGAATATAGATACCATCTTCAGGATGCTCAATGTCATCCATCTCATACATATAGGAGGAAGCTATTGCCAGGGTAGTCCCATCGTTGCTGAAGGCAAGTGAGGCTATGCTTGTGGGATACCGATGGAACTGGCACAGCCTCTTCTTATTAAAGGGATCCCAAATATTTACAAATCCATCCGAACCTCCTGAAAATTAAGGTTTAAAAGCTGTTTGTAAATTGTAATCGGGAAAACGGCAGCACTGAAAAGAAACAGCAAGCAAAGAAAAAAAAAAGAGAAGAGAAAACTACCTGGAATTACTTATCCAGTAAAAACACTGAGTTAGAGTTGTATAATTCAGTAAAGAGCATAACAAGTATTTCCCAAAAACCCTGCCAAAGCAATTAACTCTCACTGCAGCAAATAATTTAAAAACTCTGCAGCAAATAATTTAAAAACTCTGCAGCAAATAATTTAAAAACTCTGCTCATTGCAAGAAATGCAATTTAAATGCTGAAAAAGTAAGGGCATATAAAATAAAGGTTGACCTGTTTAAATCAAAACTAAATGAACTGATGCAAGGGTTACAAAAAATTAGGTGTCTGCTCTACCTGTAGCAAACGTGTTGTGGACGTTATGGAAGGAAATAGCATTAACTGGGTAAATCTGCTCAATGTTGTTTTCCTTCAAGCGGTGACATTTGAACGCGTATTTCTTCTTCTGGATTTCTGGACTTGGATCCAAATATTCCACCGCAACACGCCCTTCGATAGAACTTAAAACATAACCCTACAAAAAAAAAAATTTGGAGATTTTAGTAGTTTAGAATATGCATTTTAGAAGTTTACAACCCAAGAAGAGATTGCAATATAATTTATCTTATACCCCTCTAAATTCAAATAAATGAAACTTAAACAGTCTTAAATTGTGTACAACCAGACATTGTTTGTTACCACAGATCCATGGCATCATCAATACAATCTGCTTCTACAAAAGTAATAATGCAAGAGAAAAAAAAAAAACTTGCTGAGACATTCTCATTTGACCATAGTTTTAAGCTGACTGTAAAGCTTTTAATTACACCTGCAGATCTAAACAAAGGTTGATTTGGGGGAAAAAATGTTAAAGAGTTATGAACCCCTTGTATTTGCCCACCCATCCCCCAGGCCCTAAATATCTCAAATATTAGAGATACTCACAAGACTATTTCGTTTCAGAATTACATTAAAATTAGTTCAGAGCTTTATACTAGCAACTAATCACTCAAGTTGAAATAGTATTTTCAGTGAAACTTGATTATAAGTGGTGTCCACTTATCCAGTTAATTACAGTCCTGACTTAGTGCAACCTGAGATGCTTATTATAACTTCAGAGTTAAGCCCATAATAGATCTTTTCAGAAACAGGATCACAATGATATCTAGCTATAGTGAGGTTCTTTTTAAACCCATCATACAATACAATCTGGAAGATCAGCTTGTTTTAGTACAACTAGAACTGAAAATGGACAAAGCGTTCATGGCAGTTCAAGAACAAGGAACTATCACTATGCACATGGGAAAACTCCCCTCCAAATTAGGCAGAAAAAAACAGCCTTCTTTTTTTACTTCAGCAAGCCTATCTGTGGTATTTCTCTATGTTAACCTACATGGAACAGCTGTATGATCACCCAAATTGTACAATTCCCCCTAGATAATGGATCATGGGTTCTTGAGTGCATGACACAGACTCAGAGTTTAAAAAAAAATACATATACGTATATATAAATGGCATTCATAGAGTTTTAATCCTGCCCCTGTTCATAACCCATTATATAGGGTTATAATGCATAAAGCCTGCAAATTCTGTCCTCTCTTCTTCTGCAACTTTGGGGGAGGGGAGGGCAGTGTTTGTTATTTAACCACACATCAGCACTGTGATGTATTAAATAGGTTATTTTTAAAAAGGGAGACAAAACAGAGAAAAAAAACTAAAACATAATATGCTGATAAGTCAGTGGCAAAAACTTCTAAGCTATGCTATTAAAAACAGTTAACCTGGAACAAGAAGCCTCAACACCTTTTTTTTCCCCCCTCCTCCCAGAGTTTAATTTCAAAATTTTGAAGACCAGAACTTGTTTTAAAATGAGAGAAAGATGCAGAAAACTTGAAAAATAAAATACCATTTTTCCTAGAGAACATTCAGCAGAAATGTAATTATTGAGATGGTTTCTGTACCTGTTTATTGGGAAATGCCCTGATACAGCGGGTCTGGTATTTGAGACTGGATTCTCTTCGCTGCTGAACGTAACCCATGTTCCGCAAATCCCACACCAGCACTCGCCGACCTGCCGTCCCCACAATCAGTCTGTCCCCAGACACAGAAAGCGTGTAGACCTTTAAAAAGAATAAAAAATATACCATATTTAACACTTATCAGCCTAGCTATCCATTGTTCATCGGACAAAATAAAGTGTCAGCAATACGCAATAACAAAACAGGCGACATCTACAATAAAGACGAAACTATTAAGTTTATAGCTACAGTCTTTAGCTTCAATTTATAACTCAAATTTGGGATAAAGAGCAGTAGTTTGCAGCTGGTTAGTGATAAGACACCCATGTAGCACTTCAAAAGCTCACCTTGAATTCTGTACACTAGCACATCCAGGAAAAATCAAGCCCGATGCAGCATCATGCTACATATAACTAATTTAGCAAATAAAATATAAAAAAATTCAATATGCATATGCATTTATGGAATTCTAAATGTCAGCAGGTTCAGTTATCAGTCTCCAGAGCTCAGCAACTTCTAAATAACCTTCCACATCTGAGATTTCTTCCTTTTGCTAGTATTACCCATGTTCTAAATGCTACACATGTGCAGCAATGTTTACGTACAATTCAAAAGGGAAATCAGTATTATTCAAGTTTTCCTCAAAAATTATTTCAAGCATTAAATTTATCGGCTATTTCAATGCAAGAGGAAAGGAGATATACAGGGGGGAAAAAGGGGCATGGATACTGGAAATCATCTTTGCTTGGTACACACTTGCATTTCCCACTCCCAATTCATGATCCTGCAGCTTAGTCCTACAATACTACGTCATACATCTTCTTGGTGTTCCTCCATCTGGTAATCATGTGGTTTTCTTTTTAAACAGAATATTTCAAGTTGAGCTTCATGTTAATGAAGGGAAACAAATAGCCAAGGAATCATTAAAAAAAAAAAACAACACAGTACTTTGTATACTTTAATAAAACTAAGTGAAACTGAAGGAAGCAATATGCTTGACATCATTAAAAAAGACTATCGTTTGGAATTTCAACTCTGCTCCAAAAATTGGCTCTAATTGGCTCTAAGAGCTTCTAATTTTTGTTTATCAAATTTCTCATGAAAATATTCAGCATCATTCTGAATCGCTCTGTTTCCAACTGTTACTTGGGATGCAGTTATTCTGGAAATACATTAAAAACCAGAACAAGAAAAAAGGTTCGGTCAAAAACTGTATTATCAAATGAGTTACAAGTTGTTGATACAGAAGCAAGATGGAATCCAGCCACCTGTAACTGTCCTGGCACTAACAAAAGCAAACTGTAAAAATAAGCTTTTTCAAAAGTGATCTAATGTAGCTAAATACATAGGAAACAGATCTTGTATATACCTCAGATCAAGAATCACAAGTGTAAGAGACCTGGTATCCCACCAGAAGGATTCCGTTTACTTTTGGCAGATGCTTGGACAGTTTCACTCAAGCCCCTGGTTTCACTTTCTGGTTCTCTGATAAAGCCCAACTTAAAGCTATTTGATTCTGGTAAAACCACATTGAAATATCAGATAAAGCAATTTCTCTCTTCATTTGCTATAAACATTTCTGGAGAAGTTGTGTTTTCAAATAATTTCTAATAAAAAAACCTAAGCAGACAATGTGTGTGTAAATAAACTTCCTTTGACCAATCCACATTCACTCAGTGTGCATCCTTGCTCTAAAATATGATTATTTTAGGTGGGAAATGTCTTTAACATTCACACAGGAGTTGCCTAAACTTTCTGATGACCCCAAGTGCCAAATCCCACCTATGCATAAAAAGGGCAAGAAACCTTTGAGTCAAGAGTAGTTGCACACTTTAACAAGACATTTTTTTTAAATCTCCCTTCATTATTGATGCAAGAATTGATCCAAAAATATTAATAAACATCATATAAAATGTGTTTGTATGCACGTATGGAAACAAAGCCCTAAAGAACATTAAATATCTTAAATCTCCTTTACAAACCCATGTCACACCTGTACAGTAAGTATTCTTTCTCCACCACACAATCATAAATCAAATGAAACCATTGTCATGCAGTTGAGGAGGTGTACACATTTATCAAAGGCAGCATTAAAAAAAATGACATAATGAACCTTGCTGAACCAATAAGCAGCTTGATTCACTGTGGCTGTCCATTATGTGATACTCTGTCAGCAATTTATCACAGTTCTTTACATGCTACATACAACGATAAATCAAAACTAGAAATAATGCAATTACTTTATTCTGCACAAAGGTCTTGGCAGAAGTAGATTCAGCTGTGTTGTAACAAAAGTAATAGCTATTTAGATGCGATAGGGAACGTAATGATGGCTTATAATTATGACTTGACAATACAATGTGACAGAGCTACATGAAATTTAAAAAAGGTATAGGCAAAAAAAAAAAAAATATTCAATGTTAAATTATCCAGCAGCTCAGCCTGTGCTTAGAAGACTATGAAAAAAACAAAAATTATTGTTCTATAATTCTTTCAGTGACACCCCTGTAAACAGTATAAAGATTAACACACCACAGAACCATCAGAAAAAGCTTAAGACATTATATTTTACTTCATTCCTCATAGTCTCTCATTAGCACAGAGGATTTGAGTATTAGCAGAATGTCTGCATTTACTAGGCATTAGTCCAACAACAGATAAATTACAATACAAGCAATTCTGCTCAATCTTTTAATACAAGTGGAAAAAAAACCCAAAATATTATTTCAGGCAACGTAAAAGGCTGCCTCCTGTATTTCTATGCACATTTCAAAACGGCCAGGATTCAATATATCTAAAAGTCTTAGTGTTTAAGGAAATTGATAGTGCAGGATTATTAATTTCACATGCTGGTTTTGTTAGGTTTTCCTTCCTCAAGTTTTTTTTAAGTTATATGAATTTGGTCTACCACAGGTGCTAAGAACTAAGTTACCCTCTCCTATTCATGGAAGCTCAAAACCTTAATCTAAAAATCACAATATATTCCGAATATCAATGTTTTAAAATGCATTCTTTTCACAGCTTAAAAACCATTAAACGGTGCTAAGAACTAAGTTACCCTCTCCTATTCTTGGAGGCTCAAAACCTTAATCTAAAATCGCAACATATTCTGAATATCAATGTTTTAAAATGCATTATTTTCACAGCTTAAAAACCATTAAACATAACTTTTCAAATTCAATTCAGTTTAAGGCAGTGCCCTGCGTGGTGATGTTTGACCAGTGGCTGGGTGAATTATTTAACATCTCACCCAGAACACAGCACCCAGCACGTACCTTTTCAGGCTGAGAGAAGGTTCCTGCGTTACAGGGAGTTCTGGGATCCCACAGCTTAACAGTTTGATCCCAGCTTCCAGTCACCATCACATTCACCTCTGGGCAATACTCAACACACCTGATAGGAGCATCATGGGCACCAACGAGGTTTTCTGGGAGAAAATAGAATATATTGTAACTTTATTGGCTCTACAAACAGTCAGAATGCATAAAATAACGATTTTTTTTTTAAAAAAGGGACCCACTACTGCAGTACAAACACCCTATTTTCTGACATTCCCACAGGAGTACTGACACACTAGGAGCCTATTTTCTGACATTCCCACAGGAGTACTGATATCCCTTTAAGGATAGCTCAGTCTTCAGCAGCATAATTTTTGCCAAGATCAGAATGTTAAATTTAAACGTATGTCTCCTGAGATTATGAAAAGAAGTCAACAGTTTTAGGCAGCCACAGAAAGATCTTCAAAAGTATAAAGAAGTGCTCAGTATCAAATGGCATCACCACCTGTGGCACAGGCACTACTGGAGACAGCAACTTAAGCTTTTATATATTAACATTATGACAAAAGAAAGGGATTAATATTCCATATTAATAAAAATATTAAGTTTATATAAACACTTCTAGGAAGTCATCTCTAAGAGAATTGTTTGACCTCTTTCATAACATTAGTGCACACACAAGTTTGTCGAGCCCGGGCTATTGGCTAGTTCTGGTGACCATTTTTGTCTCAGGCTGAAATTCCCTTTTCTCTTTAACACACAAAAGACAAACTATCTCTGTATTTTGCACAATGAAGCACTGGAATTGTCTTACTTTCAAGCAACGTTTGTTAGGAAAAAAATGTAGTGTAAGGTCATGATGTTTGACAAAGTGAAAGCTTTATACACATTCTGCATGTATGTGATAAATCATTCTAAATACGTCTAAACCACAAACTTTTGAAAAATAATAGGCTCATTTTTAGTTCAGCTGAGCTGATTCCCCCTAATTGAGACATGGTAGCCTGTGGCAGAGCAGGATTATCCTCAGAAATCCAACTCAAGGCATCCTACAACACCACTCTATGAAACTTTCTGGCAAATGGCCAAATGCTCCCATGCTTTTAGGTGGTACTTATTGGGGCACTAGTTATTCTGCTCAATAAAGTCACCTACGACGTGAGCCTGAAATCAACAGTGTGACCATATATAGCTATTTCCTGTCCTTCCGTTTTCACTTTAAGGTAAGTAAATCAAAAAGAAATACACATGTAAAATATACCGATGAATATTCATCATGGGAAGAGTTTCCAGCCTCAGTTTAACATCTGAGCTGAATCTGTTCCTGCCAGAAGCACCATCTTCAAGTACAGAGTGAGGAACACCGCCTTGTCCAGTGCCTCGGTGACGAGAAAGGGCTGCACAGCATAGAAGACCACTGAGCACTGACACCTTAAATCAACAGAGGCTACTATTTAAAGCAAATATCCCCCAACTGAAAAGAACTTGAAACATATGCCGTTCATCTAAGTATATAAATCTGAAGCTTAGGCCAGCTGCTGAGACCACCTACAGAATTCAATCTGCTTACCTTGGTCCGTGTTCAGATCGTGCATTTTCAGTTGCTGATCTAACCCTCCACTCCAGGCATGGGTAGGATCCTATAAAGCAAAAAAGTTCCACCTTATAACATGCCTTAAGTTTCCCTGGTGGCTATATATTTAATCTCCCGGGTTCATAACACAGGACTTGATTTCAATAGTTTTGGGAAGTTACGAATTAAAGACACAAAGGTCAAGATCCGGCCCAGATCTAAACAGGCAGATGACAGAAGCTTTGCAAAATGTTTAAGTAAAGCACTTTGAGCTACACAATTATTATTTTTTTAATTTAAAAGTAAAATTAAAAAGAAAAAAAAACAGTTAGAGGCTACATCAAATAACATATTCTAGAACAACAAATCACATAATGTTTATTTTTTAAATGACCACCAACCTAACCCAGTTCCATCCAAGCAAAGTGTATCCCTTGGAAAACTAATTTACAAACTAGAAACCATTTGAGAACCTGCATGTCGAGCTGCAGCACGATATTAGCCATGTGACAAAATGTTCAGGGAAAAAAGCACGAGTAGAATTAAAAATATAAACTGATCCTTAAAACATTCAGTAACATGTCAAGACCCAAGTCACGGGAGGACATGCCAGAATATAATGCAAAAAAAAGATGCTAAATGAAACCTTCTAATTAAAAAAAAAAAAATAAAAACAAGAAAAGTGGCATTAATAAGCTTAACCCATTTATATTTCAAATCCAGTGCATTAAAAAAAATCCAGAAATCAAATATCTGTTGAATGGCCCACTGGCTCACTTGGAACAACGCTGTGTTTCCAAAACAGCCAAGCATGAGAAAGTTAAAAAGAAAACACTGAGCGGCTGTGAGCATTTATTGCAAATAAAGATTCCTGGCTGCACACTACCAGTACAAGGCTTTGTTGGAAACACGCGCACAATTTACCACAGAGTTGCAGAAACAGCACAAACCAGCTCAAATTACTTTTGCCCACCACTTCCACCAGAAGTAAATGACTTGAGTGCCTGCACCCTCCAAAGGAAATATCTGTATTTAGGACTAGAATTACATTCATTAAAAGAATAATAATTGGCAGAAGTAAGCTATTTTTTTAAACCTAGATTTCAGGTAGGATTTCACTATCTCTTTGATTTCAGGGACTGACAATTTCTCACGTATCTTGAGGACTGTATGTCTATAAAAGAATAATTAAAAAAACCACTTACATAAAAAGCACAGTCAAGGACAGCTCCTGAATGTTGATATTTGAGTCTCATGGTGTTGGCAGGAACATCATAGAGCCGGACAGTTGTGTCCCACGATGAAACAAGCAGAAACTGAGATGTATTTGGACTAAACTTTACTGATGAAATACCATCATCTGGAGTTTGATTTAGTTTGAACTCGTTTGATCCCGTCATCTGAAGGAAAAGACAGTAACACACAGATACAATTTTAGTACTAACAGGAACATAAGCCTAGGCAGTTAGTCAGTCACTGATCCATGCTAAGGTGAGCAGACCTGAAAAGTTTACTACCTTTCACACAGAAGTTCAGAACACCCAGATTCCTGACAAACTCTCTAAATTTCACGACGTAAATCATTATCCAGAACCTCAATAAATTCTTTCCCCTACAGAGAGCTTTTAAATTTAAATATCAAATATGACACACAAACAGTACAAAAAGTGTACTTTTATTATGATCTATAAGCTGAGATATCATTACTTACAAATGTATTTTTCCCTCATGGCCACTGTGTACGTGGCTATATCTTTAAAAGTAAGTATTTATAAATTACTGCAAACATCAAGAAGTTAAAAGACATGCAGGGAGAAAGGTAAAGTATCTGATTTGAAAACACCAACAGAAAGTGCTGGTTTGTTCCTGATTTGGTATGACTTCCATATGCTTTCAAGAAGTGCAACTGGATCATCTTTTAACTAGTTTTGGGCTCTCTGCAACTTTCCAATCCTTTGGCTTCCCTAAATGCTATAAAATATTTCCAATGAAACAGCTTTAAGATTTTTTTTTTTCCTTCTGAAGCTTAAAGGTCAGATAAGAAAGGAAATTTATGCTTTGTGGGGTAAGGAAATGTAGACCAAACATGTAAATGTGATGTGACTAGATAAAAAAATATCATCAATTCAATGACAGATCAACCCCCAGGAAGGTAACTGTAGCGCTCACTTCACAGGACTGGTTAGTTATATACACAAAAATTCAAATGAGAGCAGAGACTTCGAGCAGCAAATTTCAGCTGAGAAGACAGTGCAGATCTTACAAACACTCCAAAAGAAGAAATTATTCATTATATGGATGCTAACAAAATCACCAAACTTTTGTTAAAGCTTCAGAAAGCCTTAACAACACATTTTCCCTTATGCTGAAAGGGCAGAGAAGTAAATTAGCTCAGATTTTCCATAACACTATCACTCCTGAATTTGTATGTACAACTGCAAAGGTAAGATTAGACTTCTGAGAATAAATCAAGAGAGAACGAGCAGATGAACCAGGACAAGGTTCAAATTTAGAGCACTACTATTCGAGTTCAGCACTTGTCAGGAACTGAACAATCATCAAGTTGTACAATAATGTGAGCACTACACATTCCTACACTGAAAAAATTCCAAATTAGAAGCTTTGGTGGGCGATCTCTAAGACATCCTTAAAAAAATATACCCACTGTATAAACAGAGTGGCATTTCTGCTATTTAAACATGAAGTGAGGGGAAAAAAAAAAATTTAAGAAGTGGAAATAAAAACTTAAGTCCTTTTTCAGTTCTGCTTTAGAAATACTTGGGGGAAAAAAAATATGCTTGAGAATTTGCCACATGTATTTCTATGTGAATACTACAGAGAATTTGGCAGCACCTTCATCACACTTTAAACGGTGAAAGGTACCTCAGCGAGTATTTCAGGAGGATGTACACGGACACAAAATCCAAAGGAACTCAGAACAACTACGAGAATTAGGCTGGATGCACTAATTATCTACTTGCAGCAGAAAACTCAAGCAACAAACACGAGGATTTGAGGCGCCTGGTACACCAGTTACAAACCAATCAAGTTGGTTTCACAAAACCAACCAGTTTACAAAAGCAATCAAGGAGCAGCACTCCAGGAAGCAACGTTACTTACGGCAGAAACCTGGAAGGATCTCCCAAAGATATTTTTAACGCAGGAAAATGTACAGAATATTAGAACTGAAATATATCCTATCTTTTACACGTTACCCAAGAAAAAGCTGGGGGGGAGGAAACAAAACAAAGAAAAACCAAACCAAACCAAACACGAAGAGGTCTGCATATTCTCCCAAGTGCAACTGTTTCACAACAGGAATTGCCATGCCCGCCCCAAACAACAAAGTCCTGGTAAAATTTTCAAGCACCGCGAGAAATAACTCATAAAGCAGACGCCACAGGGCAGATGCACGCTGCAATAAACCGCCACACTGACTTCACCACAGGCTGCACCTTCGCCATTCCGCTCATTTTTACTGAACGGATAAGAAATCGGTGCTTTTATAGCTCCTCTTAACACAACACGCTCATTCATCCATTCTGCTAGCCGGAAAACACTGCCCGAAGAAAGCGTTCGGCCCACCAGCCTGCCCCTTTCCCTTAAGAAGGCATTAAAAGTACCGTTTTCATCTTGTTCCTTTGGTCGCTTCCCGCAAGGCGACGGAAAAACTTTTCTTCCTGCCTTGAGCAGCGGCGACGGAAGGCGAGAAGCACCGGGGCTCGCTCCGGGGGTGCGGAGAAACAGGCCTGGGTCGGCGGAGATGCTGCGGAGGGAAGAGAGTGAGAGAAAAGGCCCCCGAGGAGCGGGGGAGAACCGAGGCCGAGCGGCTGAGGGGAGGCCGCCCTTAGGCCGCAGCGCCCGCTCCGCCGCCACGCAGGCCCCACCGTACCCCGTAAACCCCTTCAACCTTCCCAAGGCCGGGCGGTGGGGCTGGGCGACGGGGAAGATCTTCAAAAGTATAAAGAAGTGCTCAGTATCAAATGGCATCACCACCTGTGGCACAGACACTACTGGAGACAGCAACTTAAGCTTTTATATATTAACATTATGACAAAAGAAAGGGATTAATATTCCATATTAATAAAAATATTAAGTTTATATAAACACTTCTAGGAAGTCATCTCTAAGAGAATTGTTTGACCTCTTTCATAACATTAGTGCACACACAAGTTTGTCGAGCCCGGGCTATTGGCTAGTTCTGGTGACCATTTTTGTCTCAGGCTGAAATTCCCTTTTCTCTTTAACACACAAAAGACAAACTATCTCTGTATTTTGCACAATGAAGCACTGGAATTGTCTTACTTTCAAGCAACGTTTGTTAGGAAAAAAATGTAGTGTAAGGTCATGATGTTTGACAAAGTGAAAGCTTTATACACATTCTGCATGTATGTGATAAATCATTCTAAATACGTCTAAACCACAAACTTTTGAAAAATAATAGGCTCATTTTTAGTTCAGCTGAGCTGATTCCCCCTAATTGAGACATGGTAGCCTGCGGCAGAGCAGGATTATCCTCAGAAATCCAACTCAAGGCATCCTACAACACCACTCTATGAAACTTTCTGGCAAATGGCCAAATGCTCCCATGCTTTTAGGTGGTACTTATTGGGGCACTAGTTATTCTGCTCAATAAAGTCACCTACGACGTGAGCCTGAAATCAACAGTGTGACCATATATAGCTATTTCCTGTCCTTCCGTTTTCACTTTAAGGTAAGTAAATCAAAAAGAAATACACATGTAAAATATACCGATGAATATTCATCATGGGAAGAGTTTCCAGCCTCAGTTTAACATCTGAGCTGAATCTGTTCCTGCCAGAAGCACCATCTTCAAGTACAGAGTGAGGAACACCGCCTTGTCCAGTGCCTCGGTGACGAGAAAGGGCTGCACAGCATAGAAGACCACTGAGCACTGACACCTTAAATCAACAGAGGCTACTATTTAAAGCAAATATCCCCCAACTGAAAAGAACTTGAAACGTATTCCGTTCATCTAAGTACATAAATCTGAAGCTTAGGCCAGCTGCTGAGACCACCTACAGAATTCAATCTGCTTACCTTGGTCCGTGTTCAGATCGTGCATTTTCAGTTGCTGATCTAACCCTCCACTCCAGGCATGGGTAGGATCCTATAAAGCAAAAAAGTTCCACCTTATAACATGCCTTAAGTTTCCCTGGTGGCTATATATTTAATCTCCCGGGTTCATAACACAGGACTTGATTTCAATAGTTTTGGGAAGTTACGAATTAAAGACACAAAGGTCAAGATCCGGCCCAGATCTAAACAGGCAGATGACAGAAGCTTTGCAAAATGTTTAAGTAAAGCACTTTGAGCTACACAATTATTATTTTTTTAATTTAAAAGTAAAATTAAAAAGAAAAAAAAACAGTTAGAGGCTACATCAAATAACATATTCTAGAACAACAAATCACATAATGTTTATTTTTTAAATGACCACCAACCTAACCCAGTTCCATCCAAGCAAAGTGTATCCCTTGGAAAACTAATTTACAAACTAGAAACCATTTGAGAACCTGCATGTCGAGCTGCAGCACGATATTAGCCATGTGACAAAATGTTCAGGGAAAAAAGCACGAGTAGAATTAAAAATATAAACTGATCCTTAAAACATTCAGTAACATGTCAAGACCCAAGTCACGGGAGGACATGCCAGAATATAATGCAAAAAAAAGATGCTAAATGAAACCTTCTAATTAAAAAAAAAAAAAATAAAAACAAGAAAAGTGGCATTAATAAGCTTAACCCATTTATATTTCAAATCCAGTGCATTAAAAAAAATCCAGAAATCAAATATCTGTTGAATGGCCCACTGGCTCACTTGGAACAACGCTGTGTTTCCAAAACAGCCAAGCATGAGAAAGTTAAAAAGAAAACACTGAGCGGCTGTGAGCATTTATTGCAAATAAAGATTCCTGGCTGCACACTACCAGTACAAGGCTTTGTTGGAAACACGCGCACAATTTACCACAGAGTTGCAGAAACAGCACAAACCAGCTCAAATTACTTTTGCCCACCACTTCCACCAGAAGTAAATGACTTGAGTGCCTGCACCCTCCAAAGGAAATATCTGTATTTAGGACTAGAATTACATTCATTAAAAGAATAATAATTGGCAGAAGTAAGCTATTTTTTTAAACCTAGATTTCAGGTAGGATTTCACTATCTCTTTGATTTCAGGGACTGACAATTTCTCACGTATCTTGAGGACTGTATGTCTATAAAAGAATAATTAAAAAAACCACTTACATAAAAAGCACAGTCAAGGACAGCTCCTGAATGTTGATATTTGAGTCTCATGGTGTTGGCAGGAACATCATAGAGCCGGACAGTTGTGTCCCACGATGAAACAAGCAGAAACTGAGATGTATTTGGACTAAACTTTACTGATGAAATACCATCATCTGGAGTTTGATTTAGTTTGAACTCGTTTGATCCCGTCATCTGAAGGAAAAGACAGTAACACACAGATACAATTTTAGTAATAACAGGAACATAAGCCTAGGCAGTTAGTCAGTCACTGATCCATGCTAAGGTGAGCAGACCTGAAAAGTTTACTACCTTTCACACAGAAGTTCAGAACACCCAGATTCCTGACAAACTCTCTAAATTTCACGATGTAAATCATTATCCAGAACCTCAATAAATTCTTTCCCCTACAGAGAGCTTTTAAATTTAAATATCAAATATGACACACAAACAGTACAAAAAGTGTACTTTTATTATGATCTATAAGCTGAGATATCATTACTTACAAATGTATTTTTCCCTCATGGCCACTGTGTACGTGGCTATATCTTTAAAAGTAAGTATTTATAAATTACTGCAAACATCAAGAAGTTAAAAGACATGCAGGGAGAAAGGTAAAGTATCTGATTTGAAAACACCAACAGAAAGTGCTGGTTTGTTCCTGATTTGGTATGACTTCCATATGCTTTCAAGAAGTGCAACTGGATCATCTTTTAACTAGTTTTGGGCTCTCTGCAACTTTCCAATCCTTTGGCTTCCCTAAATGCTATAAAATATTTCCAATGAAACAGCTTTAAGATTTTTTTTTTTCCTTCTGAAGCTTAAAGGTCAGATAAGAAAGGAAATTTATGCTTTGTGGGGTAAGGAAATGTAGACCAAACATGTAAATGTGATGTGACTAGATAAAAAAATATCATCAATTCAATGACAGATCAACCCCCAGGAAGGTAACTGTAGCGCTCACTTCACAGGACTGGTTAGTTATATACACAAAAATTCAAATGAGAGCAGAGACTTCGAGCAGCAAATTTCAGCTGAGAAGACAGTGCAGATCTTACAAACACTCCAAAAGAAGAAATTATTCATTATATGGATGCTAACAAAATCACCAAACTTTTGTTAAAGCTTCAGAAAGC
The DNA here is from genome assembly GCF_001431845.1 of Calidris pugnax. Lineage (NCBI taxonomy): Eukaryota > Metazoa > Chordata > Aves > Charadriiformes > Scolopacidae > Calidris > Calidris pugnax. Next base: position 3,388,955 of record NW_015090865.1, on the reverse strand, counting down.
CTTAACAACACATTTTCCCTTATGCTGAAAGGGCAGAGAAGTAAATTAGCTCAGATTTTCCATAACACTATCACTCCTGAATTTGTATGTACAACTGCAAAGGTAAGATTAGACTTCTGAGAATAAATCAAGAGAGAACGAGCAGATGAACCAGGACAAGGTTCAAATTTAGAGCACTACTATTCGAGTTCAGCACTTGTCAGGAACTGAACAATCATCAAGTTGTACAATAATGTGAGCACTACACATTCCTACACTGAAAAAATTCCAAATTAGAAGCTTTGGTGGGCGATCTCTAAGACATCCTTAAAAAAATATACCCACTGTATAAACAGAGTGGCATTTCTGCTATTTAAACATGAAGTGAGGGGAAAAAAAATCTAATAAGTGGAAATAAAAACTTCTTAAGTCCTTTTTCAGTTCTGCTTTAGAAATACTTGGGGGAAAAAAAATATGCTTGAGAATTTGCCACATGTATTTCTATGTGAATACTACAGAGAATTTGGCAGCACCTTCATCACACTTTAAACGGTGAAAGGTACCTCAGCGAGTATTTCAGAAGGATGTACACGGACACAAAATCCAAAGGAACTCAGAACAACTACGAGAATTAGGCTGGATGCACTAATTATCTACTTGCAGCAGAAAACTCAAGCAACAAACACGAGGATTTGAGGCGCCTGGTACACCAGTTACAAACCAATCAAGTTGGTTTCACAAAACCAACCAGTTTACAAAAGCAATCAAGGAGCAGCACTCCAGGAAGCAACGTTACTTACGGCAGAAACCTGGAAGGATCTCCCAAAGATATTTTTAACGCAGGAAAATGTACAGAATATTAGAACTGAAATATATCCTATCTTTTACACGTTACCCAAGAAAAAGCTGGGGGGGAGGAAACAAAACAAAGAAAAACCAAACCAAACCAAACACGAAGAGGTCTGCATATTCTCCCAAGTGCAACTGTTTCACAACAGGAATTGCCATGCCCGCCCCAAACAACAAAGTCCTGGTAAAATTTTCAAGCACCGCGAGAAATAACTCATAAAGCAGACGCCACAGGGCAGATGCACGCTGCAATAAACCGCCACACTGACTTCACCACAGGCTGCACCTTCGCCATTCCGCTCATTTTTACTGAACGGATAAGAAATCGGTGCTTTTATAGCTCCTCTTAACACAACACGCTCATTCATCCATTCTGCTAGCCGGAAAACACTGCCCGAAGAAAGCGTTCGGCCCACCAGCCTGCCCCTTTCCCTTAAGAAGGCATTAAAAGTACCGTTTTCATCTTGTTCCTTTGGTCGCTTCCCGCAAGGCGACGGAAAAACTTTTCTTCCTGCCTTGAGCAGCGGCGACGGAAGGCGAGAAGCACCGGGGCTCGCTCCGGGGGTGCGGAGAAACAGGCCTGGGTCGGCGGAGATGCTGCGGAGGGAAGAGAGTGAGAGAAAAGGCCCCCGAGGAGCGGGGGAGAACCGAGGCCGAGCGGCTGAGGGGAGGCCGCCCTTAGGCCGCAGCGCCCGCTCCGCCGCCACGCAGGCCCCACCGTACCCCGTAAACCCCTTCAACCTTCCCAAGGCCGGGCGGTGGGGCTGGGCGACGGGGCCGGGGCTGGTCCCCGGCCCCGGCGCCCAGCCCCGCCGCCCGGCCCCGGGCCTCACCTCAGCGCTCCCGCCTGCGGCCTAGCAACAACCGCCACTACCGCCACCGCGCAGGCGTACTTCCCCTCGCCCCGCCCACCGGCGCCGCGCCGCCTCGCCATTGGCCGGTTCGAAAGAGCGGAGCCGTGCGTGTGCGCCGCGGGGCACGCTGGGAGTTGTAGTCCCCGCCGCCAGAGGCTGAGCGGCCGGTTTAACATCATTTAACGGGGAGGTGGCGGCGGCGGGTCCGGGTCCCACTGCTGGGCTGTAATAACGTTGACGGCCAGACCCGAAATGTGCATTATTCACCCTAAAAAAACACACCGGGAAGCGGAGCGACGGCACCGGCACCCGTTACCTGCCGGTCAAGGGTAGCACCGGGCTGAAAACACCGGTTGTGGAGCGCCGCTCTCGTTCCTACGCACTGAAAATCACCTTATTTCTCTCTTCCAGTCCTTTATTACTCTCTTATCTTTTTAATATATTTTTCCCCGTTCTTTTTTCTCTGCCGCAAACGTCCCCCGCGCTCGGTACCGGTTGGAGCCGGTGGGCGCCGTTTTAAACAACCGCTTCGACGCCTGATTTGCTTTTTTTACTTTTTTTTTTTTTTTTTTTTTTTTCCCCCTTTTTCCCCCGTGGGAAGGCGGCCGTGGGTGCCCCGGGGGCGGGGAACGGAGCCACCGAGCGCCGGGGCCCCCCCCCACCGGGAGCTGCCGGTCCCGTTAGTCGGTGGCTTTTTCTAAATCACGGCGGCTTTTAGCAAAATACTCCGAAAACAAACAAACAAACATACAAACAAGCAAACAAACAAACAAACAAACAAAATGTTTCTGAATCCGGCCACGGGCACGGGCGGCCCCGGGATTTCCTGCAGAAACGAGATAACAAACATACAAACAAGCAAACAAACAAACAAAATGTTTCGGAATCCGGCCACGGGCACAGGCGGCCCCGGGATTTCCTACAGAAACGAGATAAGGAGGCGGAAAAATAAACCCTCGGCGTTACACGGGGCTTTGGATCTCCCGGGCACCGGGACCCGGCTGCACCCCCCGGGTCCCGTGAGACACCTCCCGGCTGGGGACCACGCAATCGAGCCGGCAAATTTACAAACGAGGCTTAAAACGTTTTATTTTTCTTTTTTTTTTTTGGTGTGGTTTTTTGTTTTTTTTCCTTTCTTTCTTTAAAAATATTTACAGATCTGAAATAACGCTTTTTTAATTAATTTTTTTTTTTTTTTTCAAGTGGCAGGATAGCGGGGGGGGGAAGGGAGTTGTTCCCCCTTCCTTCCTTCCTTCCTCCCCCGGTCACCCCCGGGTTTCCTCCGGTTGCCTGTCCCTCCCGTCAGTTCCTCCGTTCCTCCTTCCCCGTCACGGAGAGAGGGGGTCCCCGCCACGGAGAGGGGGGTCCCCGCCGCGGAGAGGAGGGTCCCCACCACGGAGAGGGGGGTCCCCGCCGCGGAGAGGGGGGTCCCAATCACGGAGAGGAGGGTCCCCACCACGGAGAGGGGTCTCCCCGCCACGGAGAGGGGGGTCCCCACCACGGAGAGAGGGGTCCCCGCCGCGGATCTCCCCGGCCCCGACGGGGCGGGCGCGGAGGAGGGCGGTGGCAGGTGGTGAAGGGAGGGTTTTGTGGGGGGACACACGACACATGGCGACGACGGGCTCAATAGTCGATCTTGTTGTAGAGGTTGTAGAGCGGTAAGGCCGAGAGGTTGCTGCCGGGGTAGTAGAGAGGGGCGGGGAAGGCGATGGAGCGGGGCACCGGCACCCGGAGGAGGGAATTGTCTCTGAACACCAGCGGCATCCCCACCAGAGTCTGCGCCGAGGCGTGGGCCATGTTGGCCGCTTCCAGCTCGGCCGAGAGTTGCCTTTTCCATTTGTTCCTTCGGTTTTGGAACCAGGTTTTCACCTGGGTCTCGGTGAGCTGCAGGCTGGAGGCCAGGCAGGCCCTCTCCGAGCTGCTCAGGTAGCGCTTCATGTCGAAGGTGGACTCCAGCTGGTAGACCTGGCTGCGGCTGAACACCGTGCGGGTCTTCTTCTTGGCGGCACCGGCCTGCCGGTCCCCGCCGTCCCGCTGCCGGTCCCCGCAGGAGGGTGAGGAGGGACCCAACGGCTTCTCCTTCTCCTCCTTACAGTCCTGCTGGGGGGGTGAGAGGAAAGGCCCCCGGGGCTCCCCGCCGCTCCCCGCCGCCGCTCCGCTCCCCTTGGAGCTGCCTGCAAGAGAGGGACAGGGAGGGGGTCGCACGGCGGCCGGTACCGGCACCCCCCGACGGCAGACACCGAGTACCGGCCCGGGGGGAGGCACCGGGATGCTGGAAAACATCACCGACACCGGGAGGAGCCATTACCTTCTGGGCTATCCCTGTCCCTCCATGGGATGGAGGGGTGGAGGGATGGATGGAGGGATGGAGGAAGGGATGGAGGGATGGAGGAATGAAGGGATGGAGGGAAGGAGGGAGGGATGGATGGATGGATGGATGGATGGATGAAGGGATGGATAGATGGAGGGATGGAGGGATGGAGGAAGGGATGGAGGAATGAAGGGATGGATAGATGGAGGGATGGATGGATGAAGGGATGGATAGATGGAGGGATGGAGGGATGGAGGGATGGAGGAAGGGATGGAGGAATGAAGGGATGGATGGATGAAGGGATGAAGGAAGGGATGGAGGGATGGAGGAATGAAGGGATGGATAGACGGAGGGATGGAGGGATGGAGGGATGAAGGAAGGGATGGAGGGATGAAGGGATGGATAGATGGAGGGATGGAGGAAGGGATGGAGGAATGGAGGAATGGAGGAATGAAGGGATGGAGGAATGAAGGGATGGATAGATGGAGGGATGGATGGAGGGAGGGATGGATGGATGGAGGGATGGATGGAAGGAAGGATGGAAGGATGGAATGACAGACAGGTGGCTGTGCACGCCTCAGTGCAGGCAGAGTATCCAGGCTATAGGGGTGCTTTCCCACCCGCCACGAGCCGGCAGATTTTACTTTATAGCGCAGCATTTCACAGTCCGTTATGGAGGGATGGAGGAAGGGATGGAGGAATGGAGGAATGGAGGAATGGACAGGGGGATGGATGGATGGATGGAGGGATGGAGGGATGGAGGAAGGGAGGGCTGGAGGGAGGGATGGTGGGATGGAGAGATGGAGGGATGGATGGAATGATGGAAGGATGGATGGTGGGATGGATGGACAGATGGAGGGATGGATGGAGGGGG
>NW_015090865.1:3383239-3384075 GCF_001431845.1 Calidris pugnax | reverse complement strand
CTCCTCCTGCATTTCCAAATAAACTTTGGCAGGAGTCTGGGGTTCTTCCCCCCCTCGGGGGAAATAAATCACAGAAAAAAAAAGAAAAAACCCACCCAAAACCAAACTAACCCCAAAACATCTTTCTTTTCTCCTTCCCCGAGCGCTGTAAATAAATAGAATCGACGAAAACGAGATCTAAACCCATCGCATCGCGTCCCTTTGGGGGAATGACCCCCGGACGGGGTGGGAATGAAAGGAAAACCAAAAAATTAATAATTTTAAAAGCCACCCTATTTTGGACGGATTTCCTTCCTCCGTGTTTCGGCCGCACACGGCGCCAATTCGTTCTGCCCCAAAGCATGGAGGGTGCGGACATGTTCCTCCCCCCCTCCTCCTCCTCCTTCTTCTTCCACCCCCACCCCCCGGTGGGGGCCGGGTCGGGGCCCGTCCGTCCCGTCCGCCCCGTCCCGTCCCGTCCCGTCGGGTCCCGGTACTCACCGAGACAGGTGAAGCTGAGGGGCTGGTGTTTGTGGCAGGGCTCGGCGGGGCCCTGAGCTTCGGGGCAGAAGCAGCCGCGGTGTTTCCAGCTCTCCTCCGGTTCCTCGTCCTCCGAGGAGAGGGAGAGGGTCCGGGGGCGGGGGGGCCAGGCGGTTGCCCTCCCGCCTCCTTCCCGGGGTGGGGGCTCGGCGCTCCCGTTGCCCAGTATGGACTGGATGGTGAAACTGGAGATGGGAGCAGCCGCCGGACAACACTTGCTGGGCTCTTCTTTGCTGCTCATCCTGGGTTCATAAGAAAGCAGAGGAGGGAAGCTCTCGCTTTAGAGGGGCTGGGGGGGCCGGGGGGCGCGGGAGGAG
>NW_015090865.1:3380753-3381545 GCF_001431845.1 Calidris pugnax | reverse complement strand
AAAGGGGGGGTACCCCCCCTTTGGGGATGCCAGGCTGGTCCCCTCGACGGCTTTTGCCCCCGGGAAGCCCCCCCGACGTGACACCGGCCTTTTTCCAAGGCCACCAGAGGACCAAGATGCCCTTGGCAGGGTCCCCCCTTCCCCAAGGAGGGGGTCCTGCCCCTGGGAGACCCCCCCCCGGGGGTGGAGGATCCCAAACTGGGCCCCGGGAAGGATGATCCCAAAGCGGGTCCGGGGAAAATAATCCCAAACTGGAAACAGGAAGGATGATCCCAAACTGGGAACAGGAAGGATAATCCCAAATCGGGCACAGGAAGGATAATCCTAAACCGGGCCCGGGGAGAATGATCCCAAACCGGATCCCTTGGAAGGGGAAATCTGCGGGCGGCAGGGCTCACCCCCGAGAGAACGGAGGGTGGGGGGACGAGGGTAAGGACCCCACCGGGGTCCCCCCCCATCCCCAGGAGCACGGCTGGGCCCGACGAACTCCCCACCCCCGCGTTTGAGGGGACCTGGACCCCCCCACACACACTTTCCCCGGGTTCTGCCCCAGAGATGCGAGGCGGAGGCCAAACCCCGACGGCTGCCCCCGGGGGGGGACACAGACCCCCTCCCTCCGTCCTTCCCTGGGCTGATCCCCAGCCCGCAATCAGCCCCGCCAGCCACACCTGGAAATATCGTTGATTAACGAAAATGGGGGGAATTTTGCGGCTGGTTGGGCCAGTGCCCCCCCCGGTCCCATCAAAATACACCGGGGGGCTGCTGCACCCCCGGGTACGGCGGGGGGGGGGG
>NW_015090865.1:3378830-3380720 GCF_001431845.1 Calidris pugnax | reverse complement strand
GGGGGGGGGGGGCATCCCGAGGAGAAATGAGGGCGGCAAACACCGCTCCAGCTCGGAAATCCCGGTGTTTTTTGATCGCATCCCTATCCCGGTGCAATACCCTTGGCCTCGGGGGGGGCCTCGGCACCGGGTTTTTAACCCCGGGTTGCCCGGGGGTCCCCCTCCCGGTGGAGGAGACCCGGCTCCGGTTGTTGATGCCTCTTCCCCCCCCCCCTCACCCCTCCCGGTACCGTCGTTCCTCTTCTCCAAAACATAGACCTTTTCCCTCCACCCCCCCCAAAAAAAAAATCAAATCGGGGAAAGCAAAGAATGAGATGGAAATATACAAATCAATAGAGACAAATGTCAAGACGTTTTAAAATGACATTTTCATTAACTCCGAGTCACCATATTATGTCTGGTATATTGAATAAAGTACTTATAATATAATTAGGTATAGCGAGATGACGACTGTTACCCAGACCAGCGGCATAATCTTTAACTACTTAACTACTTGATAGACTCATTAATGGACTAATTGATTAGGAAAAGTGTTCCAGCTCCTCCTCTCCCTGCGAGGGGCAGGTGCTGTCCTGTTTTACCACATTAACCTTTTCGGTGCTTTTCGAAGGGGGGTCGCGACACATTACAAATGGTCAGCTTTAATCATGATGTCAGCTCATTAACCCGGAAAGACCCCGCACTGAAATACAATTTAAGAAATCGTCCTTCATCCCCTTCTGCCGCTTCGGATGGTGTGTCCCACCCCAGACCCGGGGACCCCTCTCGACGGCTGGGGTGGGGGGAAAGGGGGGGTACCCCCCCTTTGGGGATGCCAGGCTGGTCCCCTCGACGGCTTTTGCCCCCGGGAAGCCCCCCCGACGTGACACCGGCCTTTTTCCAAGGCCACCAGAGGACCAAGATGCCCTTGGCAGGGTCCCCCCTTCCCCAAGGAGGGGGTCCTGCCCCTGGGAGACCCCCCCCCGGGGGTGGAGGATCCCAAACTGGGCCCCGGGAAGGATGATCCCAAAGCGGGTCCGGGGAAAATAATCCCAAACTGGAAACAGGAAGGATGATCCCAAACTGGGAACAGGAAGGATAATCCCAAATCGGGCACAGGAAGGATAATCCTAAACCGGGCCCGGGGAGAATGATCCCAAACCGGGCCCGGGAAGGATTATCCCAAACAGGGCACAGGAAGGATAATCCCAAAGCGGGTCCGGGGAGGATGATCCCAAACCGGGCACAGGAAGGATAATCTCAAACAGGGCACAGAAAGGATGATCCCAAACCGGGCCCGGGGAGGATAATCCCAAAGCGGGTCCGGGGAAGATAATCCCAAACCGGGTCCCGGGAAGGATGATCCCAAACCAGGCACAGGAAGGATAATCCCAAACAGGGCACAGAAAGGATGATCCCAAACCGGGTCCGGGGAAGATAATCCCAAACAATCCCAAACTGGGAACAGGAAGGATAATCCCAAACCGGGCCCGGGAAGGATAATCCCAAACCGGGTCCGGGGAAAATAATCCCAAACTGGGAACAGGAAGGATAATCCCAAACCAGGCCCCGGGGAGCTGGATGTGGCCGGGATGCAGGAGCGCTGCGGGCAAGGCATCAAAACCGAGAAAACGGCATGAAAACGGCCGGATTTCCCCGAAATGAGTATTCCGGGAGAAATTTGGGAAAGGGCTCTGGGGGGCTGGAAGCCAAAGCAGCCCCCGCGGGATGCTCACCGGCGGGAGGGGGGGACGGGCCGGGAGAGCCGGTGCCCGCTCCCTCGGAGGTTGGGGGGGGGGAAAGAAGCAGCCCAACCCCAATCTCATTACCATCTGATTAAATATTCATCAGGGTAGGGGCTGGCGGCCACCTTAAGGGTTTTGCGTGGGGGGAAGCCGCGTCTGGGGGCGC
>NW_015090865.1:3375515-3378408 GCF_001431845.1 Calidris pugnax | reverse complement strand
CGGGAGGCTCACCGGCGGGAGGGGGGGACGGGCCGGGAGAGCCGGTGCCCGCTCCCTCGGAGGTTGGGGGGGGGGAAAGAAGCAGCCCAACCCCAATCTCATTACCATCTGATTAAATATTCATCAGGGTAGGGGCTGGCGGCCACCTTAAGGGTTTTGCGTGGGGGGAAGCCGCGTCTGGGGCCGCATTCCCCCCTTCTTCCTTCCTCCCCTCCCTCCTCCTCCTCCTCCTCTCCCTCCCTCCCGGCTCCCCGCAGCCCGTCCCGTCGGGGCGCGGATGATGAAGCGCCCGGGCGAAGATAAACTTTGAAAAGACGGAGCGAACGCTTAAAGTTTTAGATCTCCAGATTATTACAAGGCTCGATATTAAAGTGGCCCTGAGCAAGCTTTCCGAGGGAGCCTAATAAAAATTGATCTCCGCGGCTTTTGCAGCCCGCGGAAAATAGGCTCGTTGAGCGGCCGTAATATCGGGAGAAGGTTCCCTCCGAAATGACAGATGAAGTCATAAACAAGTTTGATCTCGGAATCAAGCTTCGATAAATATTAAACACGGTCCCCCCTTTTACACGTGTGGATTATGATATATGGCGCGTCCAAACTTTAAAATAAGGAAATACCAGAGAAAATGATCTCAATAAATTTTCTAAGTATAAACGTTGATTATGTTTCGATTTTCATTCAAGAGCCTCTGCTGCTCGTTTTTTGGCGCAAATGACATCTCGCAATAGGCTTTTGGGGAAAAGGGCTCCCTATTTGAAAAAGAGAGCCCTAGAGGTGTACAATTTATGTAATCTGTGGCTGGAAAATGAATCGTGTAATTTATTGGAAAACAGAAAGTCATGAAGATTGGATCAGCATAGCCTATCCAAGGCCCCCTATCCATCAAGTTCCAATTAACAACCTAACCAGAGAGCTTTAATGTGTTTCCAATCTAGTGGCCTGATAGACTCATCAATTCCTCTGGGAGAAATTAAGAAAATCGACCGCCCCTTGGCGTTGTAGTGTCATTCCTTTCTGCAACTATATGTCAAATTAAAAACACAATTAAAATTTAAACTGTTTCAATCAGAGGGTGCCCTGCAACCTATGTTTCACTTAATAGAACTTTGATGAAAATCTGATGGTCCCACTCCATCATGAAGGCGAATAGAGCTGAGGAGAGCAAGAGATTCTTTATATTTATTTAAAATATCGGGAGAGCCAGGACCAGGTGACCAAACCTGAGGGAAGAGGAGGTTTTTATTCCCTTCCAGCTGCCGCTTTCCGCGTCCGCGGGAGCGCCCGTTCCCCACGCGTGTCCCCGCGGGTTGCGGGACGCGGGAAGGGGGGGGGATGGGACGCACCACGCGAGAGTGGGATTTTAAATGGGAAAAGTGGCGCCGATCCAGAGGGATTGATGGTTTTGGGCTGTAAAAAAATATTCGCCACCAGCTCGGGGGTGTCGCGGAGGGTCCCCTGTCCCCGCAACCCGGGGGGACGCGGGATTTGGGGAGGGAGCGGGGGGGCTGCCTGGGGAAATGCTGCAGGATTTGCCCCCCCCCTCCCTCCCTCCCTCCTTCCACTTGATATCGATGGAAAAAAGGTTCAAATCTCTCCGTTGGGCAACTTTTGCGGCTTAACGCGGGGATGCGGTGCCGGGGAGGCGGTTTTAGGTGCGCACCCGCGCACGGTGCGGGGCGGAGGGCCACCTGGAGACACACTCACACCGGAGCTCGTCCTCTTTTTTGCCTTTTTTTTTTTTTTTTTTTTTCCCCATATTTTTGAGGTGGTTCCGACCACGGGGGCGGGAGGGGACGGTGGGTCCCACCGCCCGGTTCCCGACGAGAGGCTAAATTTGGGATGTGCGAGAACAAACCAAGGTCATCAACACCGCCCAAAGAGCGCAGGAACAATAGATTCATTTGAAACAATATTTTACAGACGTTTGGCGATCAATAGGAGCCGAAGCATTATGCTGGACCAATCTGTTAATGCTCTTAATGGTCTCCTCATCCCCTTCGCGCACTACGCCGCGTCGATAGAGTAAAGCGATTATTGCAGAGACACTTGCGGCATATTTGGGGGGAAAAAAAATAATAAAATGGAATAAAAATAAAATAAAATTCCATGTTTTAAAACGGGGAGCGGTTCCGTGTGTCCCCACCGTGTTGTCCCCCCCCCACCTCTGCGCGGTGCAGCCACTGCCAGCAGCAACAGACACTTCCCACCAGATAATTTGCAAGTCTTGGGATGAAAAGAAAAATTAAAAAAAAAATAAAAATCAACAACCCAAAAAAATAGTAATAATATTAATAAATAAAAATTACCAACCTCCCAAACTTGCTCTCCGGGAGCCTGCGGCTGCTGGAGGGGCCGAACCGCGCAGCCCGGTCCCTACTCCCGCCCTCCGGGAGGTAAAACTCTTCTGAATCCCCCAAATCTGCTGGCGGGGAAGTTTATATCTTTCCCACTCCCCCCCCTCCTCCCCGCTCCTGGCTGTTTGCTATACACAGCGAGCCTCTATTTACTACCAAATAAAAGAAATACATAGGTGTTTGGACCACAAACAGGAGAGCTAGTTCTGTTCAGCCAAGCTCAAACCAGCGGCCGAGAAGAACCGCGTTATCTCCGGGATTGCAAACAAAGGCAGAGATTTCCCGAGCGGGGTTGCAGCAATAAACACAAGCGGCCGCGGAGTTGTTCCCATCTTAGAGGAATGAAACAACTCTTTTTATTTTATTTTTCTTTTTAAGCGCCCCGACCTCCCCGCCAAATAGTTTTAATCTCTGTAAAGTTGATTGTTTAGTATTATTATTATTATTTCCACCCCTTCCCCGTGGCTCTAAGCGGTTGGTTTCACTCCAGCCGAGGGCAGGGGTTGGTGTGGGCTCTGCAGGAACTTTGGGCCCGGGGG
>NW_015090865.1:3374090-3375346 GCF_001431845.1 Calidris pugnax | reverse complement strand
AGGGGGGGAGGGGGTTTCCTTGGCAGTTTGTCCCGCTCCTGGCCGGGGGAGAGCGGCTCAACGCGGCCGGAGAAAGCGGGTCTTGCTGCAGAGCCCCCCCCCGCATCCACCGCCAAATCTCGGCTCATCACTGGGAGGGAGCGATTAAGAAGGAAGCGATTAAACCGCTCCCTTCTCATTTTCCCGGAGAATTTGGGGACGGGACGGAGTTTGGGGAGACTTTTCCAAGGCATCCCGCTCCCAGGGGCTCCCTCCCGGCCCGGGGAAGGAGGAAAAGCCCGGGCCGTCCCGCTGCGGGAGGGGAGCGGGAAGGGGCGGGGGGGGGACACACGCAACGAATCGGGGTCACTCGCCCTCAACCCACAGCCTGTGGGTTGCCCAAATGTATGTCACACCTTGCTGCCCGCTGTGGATTCCGCGGAGTGCGAGGGAGGGCAGCAAGAAGCGGAAAAACCGCGCTCGGGTTTGCCTTTGCTTTTTTTTTTATTCTTTCCTTTCTTTTTTTTTTTCTTAATTAAAAAAAAAAAAAAGGAAAAAAAAAAGAGCCTTCCCCAGCCCCCATCACACCCCACCAAGATCAAACCTTTCCTGGGAAATGCCCCTGCGGAGCCCGGGAGGTGCGGGAAGGACCGCTGCCCGCTCTCCGCACCCGCGTAAGGGCCGCGTTGCGGGGCCGCAGCCGCATAGGGTCGGGGGTTGGGGAGGGGGGTGGAAGAATTGGGGAAGGGCCGGACCGGGGCGGAATGGTTTTCTGGACTCCGACCACAAATAAATGTTGGGTTGGTTTTTGGTTTTATTTTTTTTTCCTTGCCTTTCGATAACATCGCGCTCCGGCCGCGCTGTAAAAATGGAAAGAATATTTGCTGTTCCAACAATATTTTTAATGAGCTGCGAGCGACTTGTCCCCAAGTTAGCACTGCAAACAGCAAAGGCATCCCTCTGTTTGTAGGCGACACAGCGAGCGGCGTATTTTGACTCCGAAACTCTGTTTATTTTTCATTTACGACCCATTGCCGGGTTTTTTTTTCTCCCAAACGAAAAGAAAACGCGGGATTATCTTCTCGCAAGGCTGAGTTTTATTTGGATTTCTTTAGCCCCAAATCCTGCCCTGGGCGCTATAAACACGTCGATTCGGGCGCCAATTTTCGGGAAGCGGAGAACGATCCTATCTCCAAATAACCGCGCCGGGCGGATTTAACGCGGGGGGCGGTGGGTAGAGGGCGCTGGGGGGGGGGGACACACGCACAAACACGACA
>NW_015090865.1:3372182-3374006 GCF_001431845.1 Calidris pugnax | reverse complement strand
CCGCCGGGTTTTGGGGGGGGTGAAAAGTTCAGGGGAAGCCCCCGGGTGGGGGGGGAAGGGACATCCCACCCCCTGCCCAGCTCCGGGGGGGTTCCTGGGGACCTGGGACCCCTCTTTCGGTGTTACCCAGCGGTGGGGCTCGGGAATTTTCTGCGAAGCCACACTTAAAAAAAAAAAAATGATAAGGAACGGGTTTTATTGATTTTTTTTTTTTTTCCACCACAACATGAAGTTTATAACAATATAGGCTGTTTTAAAAATAGGACCGATCCCTAACAGAAAGCGAGAGGGCAGAGAGTACAACCGAAAGGGGAGGGGGGGGGAAGGGGAGGGAAGGGGAAAATAAAATGAAAAGAAAAGAAAGAAACCAACCCAAATCCTCGGGAAGACAGCAAACAATTGTCAGACAACAGGTGAGCAGACACTGAGACAGAGAGAGACTAGAGGTGTCCACTCCTCGCTTGATTTCTGCCTATTAAAATCCACACACTCCATGGACTTTAGAAGAAAACTGTACATCATATCAAATAAATTAAAATTACCCTAAAGTTGATTGTCCTTCACTTAAAGCGCCCGGCTCACAGAATCTCCCTTATTTATTCGCTATAAGCCAGGCTGATGCTTATTCCCGTGCCCTGCTCCTCTCTTCCCACTTCCCTTCGCTTTTAATTCCTTTTTTTTTTGTTTGTTTTTTTTTTTCAATTTATTTTATTTTGTACAACAGGAACGAACGCAATTATACAATGCTAAAAACCCTTTCCTCACCATTCCCACCCCCCAAATCTCTCCCCGCTCCGCCGGCTGGAACCGCGCTGGCGGCTGGAGGTACTTACAAGCCGGCCGGTGACTTGCGCGCCTCTCCGCGCCCCTCCGCGCAGCGGCGGGCGGGCTCAGACGGGCCGCACCGAAATAACTTTACAAGGAAAAAAAAAATAAAACCCCTTTCCTCACCATTCAAATAAAAGCAGTGCTTGAAGAATCGTCGTACAATATTGCACAGTTCAAAAGTACAATAATAATTAATAATAATTACAAAAGAAAGCAAAAGGGTACAGATTTTCTTTTTTTTCCCCAAAAAATAACGAAATAACTTTACAAGGAAAAAAAAAATAAACAAACCAAAAAACAAACCGAAACAACCCGACAACTAGGAAAAGAAGAATTATAAACAAGAATTAAAAATATCTAAGTAAACGATAATAAATAAGGGTGACTCAAAGCGTGCGGGTGTGTTTAACCGTTCGCTCTGAGCCGGTATTTCTTGCTCGTGATAAAGTCCCACGACAGAAACCGAAAGGTCCAAAAAAAAAAAATGGGAAAGCAAAGAGGCAAATGGGTACCGGGATCCGCTGAAAGGAAAAGCCGCGGGCGAGGAAGTTTGAGTCACGACAGGATCAGGAGCCTGAACAATTTTGGAGGCAGAAGGAGAGGTCCGAAAGGAACAGAAATTCAGCTTCCCGTTAGCGTTTGGCACAGCTCGAGGAGTGGCCTGGGATCACTCTTTTTTTTTTTAATTATTATAATAATTTTTTTTCTTCTTCTTTTTTTTTTTTTAATTTTTTTTTACAAAAATAAAACTAAAGCCACAGAGAGACCATCGGGGTTTTTGTCCACGTTTACAAAAGGTGGGACAGCTCCAGGGTTCTCTACAAGTTCCCGCTTTCATTTTCCTTTTTTTATTTTCCGTTCCCTCCCCCCATTTTTGTTTGTTTTGGTTTTTTGTTGTTGTTGTTGTTTTTTTTTCCCTAAATTTTCATTTTCGTGACTTTCCTCCTAGCACCACCTGCCGAGGGGGTCCCCCCCCAAACCCCCCCGCCTTTTCCT
>NW_015090865.1:3370379-3372171 GCF_001431845.1 Calidris pugnax | reverse complement strand
TCTCCCCGCTCCGCCGGCTGGAACCGCGCTGGCGGCTGGAGGTACTTACAGGCCGGCCGGTGACTTGCGCGCCTCTCCGCGCCCCTCCGCGCAGCGGCGGGCGGGCTCAGACGGGCCGCAGGAGCGGTACGGAGGTGACCACGGGGTGGGAATAATAGACGGGATGAGGGAAGGTGAGGAGGGGTTGGGTACCGGGGGCTCCGCCGCCCCCCGCGCCCCCTTCCGCGCCCGAGTTCTCGTGGTAGAGGATGGGGACGCGGACGATGCGCTGCGCGGCGGCGTGGCTGAGGTTGGCCGCTTCCAACTCGGCCGCCAATTGCCTCTTCCACTTGTTGCGACGGTTTTGGAACCAAATCTTCACCTGGGTCTCTGTGAGGTGGAGGGAGGCGGCCAGGCCGGCCCGCTCCGAGCTGCTCAGGTAGCGCTTCATGTCGAAGGTGGACTCCAGCTGGTAGACCTGGCTGCGGCTGAACACCGTGCGGGTCTTCTTCTTGCGGCAGGGTTTCTTCTCCGGGCTTTCCTCCCTCTTCTTCCAGTCCTCCGAACCTCCTTCTTTCTTCCCTTCTTCCGAATCGCTCTCCTCCAAGACGATCTCGTCGGGGCTCTTGGAGTCCAGCTCCTTCTGCTCCCCCTCCGCCTTCAGCAGCGGCTCCGGGGAGTCCCGGTCGGTGCCCGAAGCGGGGGATGAGTCCCTCAGCAGGGATTTCTCGGCGGCTGGAAGGGGGGGAAGCGGTGGGGGGATAAGGGACACAAAGAGACACCTTCACCGCCCCGGCCCCCGCCACACGTCGGGGGGCGGCGGGACCAAGCGGTCGGTCCCCGCGGGCGCCCCGGTCCCCGTCGGTGAGGGATGGAGGGATGGAGGGATGGATGGAGGGATGGATGGATGGATGGATGGAGGGATGGAGGGATGGATGGATGGAGGGATGGGTGGATGGAGGGATGGAGGGGTGGAGGGATGGATGGATGGAGGGATGGATGGATGGAGGGATGGAGGGGTGGAGGGATGGATGGAGGGATGGATGGATGGAGGGATGGATGGAGGAGGGATGGATGGAGGGATGGAGGGGTGGATGGAGGGATGGAAGGAGAGAAGGAGGGATGGGGGGGAGCGGTACCTTCCGTGCGGGGCAGGTGGGCTCCGGCCGGCGTCAGGGCATAGGGGTACCACCAGGTCTGGGCGCGCTCCAGGCAGTGGGCGCTCAGGGCGAAACGCGGCGCCGGGATCTCGAAGCGGGGGAAGGCGAGGTCTCCCACCTGCGAGAGGGCGAAACCGGCGCCGTCCACCGCCGCCTTGCCCGAAGGGGCGAACAGCGCCCGCGGTTGCTTTGGGGGCGGCTTGGGGGGGTCGCCGTTGAGTAGGTTCTTGATGTAGAAGGACTCCTTGGGGGGAGGCGGAGGGGCGCTGGGAGGCTCCTGCCCGGTCTCCGGCATCCTCCGGTGCTCCTGCCCGCCGCTGGTCCCGCAGCCCGCGCCCGTCGCGCAGGTGGCGGTTCCGGGCGGGGCGGGGGAGAGACGCGACGGGGCGGCGTGGGAGCGCGGCGGCGGGGCCGGTAGAGGCCCCCTCGCATGGGGGGGAGGCAGGGCGGGGGGCCGAGGGGAACCGCGCAGCACCGGGGGGCTGTTGCGGGCAGGCGGAGAAGCCGGGGTCGCCGCCGCCGCCGCCGCCGCCTCCTCTTCCTCCTCCTCCTCCTCCTCCTCCCGCCGCCGCCGCCGCTGCTGCTGCTGCGTCAACCTGGCGCCGGATTGCTAATGATGAAATCAAAATGTCATCCAAGTTAAACGCGGGGAG
>NW_015090865.1:3369672-3370315 GCF_001431845.1 Calidris pugnax | reverse complement strand
AGGAAAGGAAAGGAAAGGAAAGGAAAGGAAAGGAAAGGAAAGGAAAGGAAAGGAAAGGAAAGGAAAGGAAAGGAAAGGAAAGGAAAGGAAAGGAAAGGAAAGGAAAGGAAAGGAAAGGAAAGGAAAGGCAAGGCAAAAGGGAGAGAGAGAAAAGAAAAAAAGAGGAAAAGAAAGAAAGCAAGAAGAAAGGAAAAAAGGGAAAGAAGAAGAAAAAAAAGAAAGAAGGAAGAAGTGAAGAAAGAGAAAGAAAGAAAAAGGAAGAAAGGAAGGAAGGAAGGAAGGAAGGAAGGAAGGAAGGAAGAAAAAAAAAGAAAGAGAGGAGGGAAGAGGGCGAGGAGAGCGTACCAACCTCTCAACTCTGGTGTGCTCCTAAACACCTGAAATACATGTGAGCACTGCCAAAATCTGTCCTGGGACGTGCAGAGCCACAGACCGGGAGGTGCAGGAAGGAAGGAAGGAAGGAAGGAAGAAAAAAAAAGAAAGAGAGGAGGGAAGAGGGCGAGGAGAGCGTACCAACCTCTCAACTCTGGTGTGCTCCTAAACACCTGAAATACATGGAAAAAAAGAAAGAAGGAAGAAGTGAAGAAAGAGAAAGAAATAGAAAGAAGAAGGAAGGAAGGAGGGAAGGAAGGAAGGAAGGGAG
>NW_015090865.1:3350290-3369622 GCF_001431845.1 Calidris pugnax | reverse complement strand
AAAGAAAGAAGAAAAGAAGGAAAGAAGGAAAGAAGGAAGGAAAGAAGGAAAGAAGGAAGGAAAGAAGGAAGGAAAGAAGGAAAGAAGGAAGGAAGGAAGGAAGGAAGGAAGGAAGGAAGGAAGGAGGGAAGGAAGGAAGGAGGGAAGGAAGGAAGGAGAAGTGAAGAAAGAAAAAGAAAGAAAGGAGGGAAGAGGGCGAGGAGAGCATCAGCCTCTCAACTCTGGTGTGCTCCTAGAAACCTGAAATACATGTGAGTGAGCACTGCCAAAATCTGTCCTGGGACGTGCAGAGCTACAGACGGGGAGGTGCAGGGGGGAAACAGTCTCTACATTTCAACATCCTGATCAAATAAAACTGATTTCTCTTGCTATTCCCCTTTTAAAGACATCCACGCTCTAACACTGTTAAAGTTCTGCTTCCCCCCCAACATCTGTGCTCATAAATCTAGGAAAAATTTACATAGACCCAATCGTGTAATATTTTTGGCTGCAACAGTTGTGATATTTCACATACCTTCAGCGTAAATGACTTTTTTCAGAGTGCTATCTCTTATGTGACCATTTCTGAACTGTTTGTGTCAGGGTGAGGAGCAATTTAGATAAAAAGGGAGATGCAGGAATGAAAAATCTGTGAAATCCATCTTGGGGATGGGGGGGCTCAGCAATTTATGGGAGTTTACAGAAATATTCTGCTCTTGTTAACAACTCTGTCACTTGAAGGCAGCAGGCAAGGAAAAGCTCATCAGGAATTTTGCGAAGAAATGCTATTTCGGTGGAAATACTCCCCAACTCTGGGGTAAAAAGGATAGAAAAAATGAAATAAAATTGGTTTTATACAGAAAACAGCCAATAGTCACCTAAGCAAGGCACTGGCCCATCCTATGAGGACCTAAAGCTCTCTCTCATCTGTTTACATCTCTTACATGAAGAAAAACAAGGTTGCAAGTTTTTATAGGAGACCCCAGTGCGTTTCTCCATCGCACTGAAGGTCTTGATTTAGATAAGAGTCACCAAAATCATTCTGCACCGGAACTCCCACCCTTCTCCACCCGTCTTTCACTGCTTTGGCAGTTGTGAGGTCCTAATCCCTCTGGAGTCTCCCAGGGTAAACAGCCACCCCTGGTAGAAAGCCAAGCAGGGGCAGAAAACCCAGCCAGCCTCTGAAGACATTAAAAGAAATTTCCACTTTGCAATTATTTATTTAAAAAAAGAAATCAATAATCCAAAAGAGCCTTTCTACATCTCTGTCATTTGCAGCCCATAGATTTCTCATATATTTATGTATTTTATTTATGCCCCCCCCCCAGCAATATCTGGACATTAAAGACTGGTATTGATCACACACCCACCCCATACCCAGTGGTGATGGAGCTGAGTGGATTTCACTGCAGTCTTTCCTTATTTCTGTTTCCAGACCCGCACTCGTACCATTCCATTGTAAACAGATAATTATTATTTCATTAGTGTTCCAATTCAGAATTAATTGGCTAATTTACACACGGATCAATTGTATAAATGTGATGTTTGTGATAGGTGCTTGATATGATTTAAAGCAATTGTTTATTTTTCAGGTTTTGGCTTCGTATTGTATTGCAAAGTGATTTATCTCCTTATTTATCCTGTCTCGGGGCTGCCTCTTCTTTTCCATTATTTTTTCTAAAGAGCTGCACTCTCGCTAAGCTGAAGTGTGAGGCTGTGCTGGGTGGTTTTGTGGTGCCCCAACTTCGAGGAGCTCCAAGCCCCGCTGCCTCCACAGCCCTCTGCAGCCTCCAATCACTGCACTTCACACCCGTTCCTGTACCCTCATCCTCCCCGAGTGTCTCCCCACCACAGGTGACAAAACATCTGTCACTTTGGGTTCAGTTTCCTCTTTTCCATCCCCGGGGGGGTTGAGGAAAGCGCAGCGCTTGGTTGCCTTGCTCCTTTGGTTGTCCACCTGGGAGCACACGACCACAGCCAGGACTCACAGGGCAGAAGCACTGAGGTCTGCATCTGCTTCTGCTCTGCCAGAAGGGTTCTGACAGCAGCAGGACCTCCTTCTGCACAGCCTGCCATGGCCAGCCAGGATTGTCTCCCTAGATCTGTGCTCTCCTGTAGATGTTTGAAGCATTTGGCCTTATAGCAACCGTAGGGAAACAGTAATCCATCAAGATACTCTTTAATTACGAGGCTAACTTTAAATAGTTTCTTCCCCAGGGAAGTGCTCAAGTACCTCCTTGCATCAGGGTTTAGATGCTCAGAGGGAGAAGAAAGAAGGGATGAGAAGACAGTTAACAGTTTGCCCCACGCAGAAACACTCCTTTCCCAAGCAATGACAATGGATTTTTCCACCATCAGATTTTAGAGCTACTATTATGCTGTCCAGGCAGCTAAAAATGGTTTTGTGAATGCCAAAGATTAACTACTGTAGAGTTTGAGCCACTGTCAATGGCTCTCCCCTTCCTACTGCAAACCATGACATACTATCAGCGCCTTTGTAAAAAACTGAGTAATTCAGAAATGTTGCATTTCTCTGCCATTCTTTCAATTGCTTCCTCTGAAACACATCATCAGAAACAAACAGAGGTCACCCAGAAGAGGGATGCTACCTTCTCATCAAAAGGAATGCCTCTTTTGGGGTGTATTTGCTAAGGATGTTTTATTCAAGACTGGAAAAGCCACAAGCTTTTTCCAAGTCGTGCTCCGTAGCCTGTCTTGGCTTTCACTCGGTTGAGTGTACCAGGGTGTGTGGTGTGTCGGGGTTGAGAGGTATTTTGGAATGGTTAAAGTTGTTCCCTTATTATGCCTTACAATGGCATTTTTGTACCTTTAAATGGAAGGCTTTGCAAGTCTCTGTTTTCCTGGCAGCTTCCTGGCAAGCGGAGAGTCTTTCCTGACAAATATTAGAACCTCACAGCACTGCAAGGAAGCAGGTTGCTTAATTTACAAGACTTTAATTTCTGAGGCTCATCACAGTCCTGACTCACAAAGATATCATTTTTACAGGAAAGAAGAAAAATTTTGAGGTTGTGCTGTTTTTGTGAAACAAGTGCTGTTGCAAATTCCATGTAACTTGCAATAAATCCACGGGGACAGAACTGACGGGCCAATGATGGGATCTAAGTAGTCTTCATCTCATACAGCACTAGAGATGTGCTCTATATAAACTGATGTGATGCTCTGGAGCTATCACAGAATCACAGAATCTTCTAGGTTGGAAGGGACCTTAAAGATCATCTTGTCCAACCGTCAACAAATCACAAACTCATACAAAATATCCTTTGCTTTTGTCATTGTGACCTGCCCACCAGTCTAACTGGTTCAAAGTACGACTGGACAGAAACACATGAAGAACGATGGACAGATGGTGGCTTTGCAGCTTCTAAAGCTGAAGTCTGCTGCTCATCTATCAAGTTGTAAACTCTGAGATATCATGCAGAATGTAATAAAAAAAAAAACAAAAAAACAAATTCCAAATAAACTGTGCAAACATCAGCAATGGTGAAATCCTAACTAAGCAGATCTCTCTATGGCCACAAATAGCTTATTTTTGAAAATCCACCAGTGTCCTGGAACCACACCTGAAAAGTGCTGAGTTTTTTTCAGCTCCCACTGAAATACTAAAAATTGCTGCAAAGCTGTATGGTGAATGTTTTGCTGGCCTGGCTAGAAAAGAGGTGTTCTAATCCCCACTCAGCCTTCAGACCTCAGATCCAAATTATCCGTTTGCGGAGCCAACAGAGAGCAGAGCAGACCCAATGTTTGTGTGCGCAGCAGCTAGACAATGTGCAGTTTTAGGAGTTCTTAAATAATCATTGATTTCAAAAGTGTTACAGCCCATTGACTCAAAAATCAGCTGCTTATAAAGACTCTCATGTTCATATCAGAGAGCCTTGGCAATTGTACAAGAGTTATGCTGGACGTACTTACTGAACATGAACCGCGTGTTGGATTTTATTAAAAGATCCTGAGATCACCCTAATTTCCCTAAGAACTTCTGTTATAAATGGCATGATAATCTGAACCAGCTTGTTCTGAGTCAGCAGATGCCCAAAAATAGCTCATGGTTTTGCAAAATGAATGAATGATGGGGTCATTTTG
This sequence comes from Calidris pugnax, assembly GCF_001431845.1. Lineage (NCBI taxonomy): Eukaryota > Metazoa > Chordata > Aves > Charadriiformes > Scolopacidae > Calidris > Calidris pugnax. The sequence continues at coordinate 3,365,542 of NW_015090865.1, read as the reverse complement.
TCCTTCTGCAAGAGCTTCTATGTCAAGACCTCAGTGTGCTCTGCATTTATTAATGACTCTGCCTCGCCTGCCAGTCCCCAGGGAAGGCTACCCCTCAGGAAAGCTCAATGTTTCAGGAATCCCAAAAAGTCCAAGCAATGTGCACACCACAGGAGGCTCCTTCTACGTATTTTGGCTGGGCCATCAACAGGACATCTTGTCTTTAGATCTGCAGAAGGACTGGGTACTCGCATCACTCCCGTGGTGCACAGACTCTCTGCTGCCAGTTCTGCAAAACAAAACAAAAAAAAAGTTTCAGGTCTTCGTTCCACACAATGTTTCTGCACATACCAGGGAAAATCTTATCCTAGATAACACACTTTGTTATTTTCACCCTCTCTCTATATTATTATAAGTGTTCAAACCCACATTATAAAGCGTCAGAAGCCAATAAATGACTGCACTGGGTAACGGTTCTTTCTCCCAAAGCCAAATTACAAATCACTCTCCTTTGAGTCACATCCTCACATTCATGTGGCAAGCATTGCTTCTCTTTTCACATGGTTGAGAAGTTAGAAATCTATCAGAAAGGCAAACATTATGCAGAAAATATTTTTAATATATTTTAGTTAAACATTATCAATCACATCAGAAATTCATCAGTAATAAACTTGATGAAGGTAATGCCGGTGGAGAGCAAAACTTTCAATGCTCAGCTTCATCAGCATCAGAGCCATCATTGTTGTACCACTGTCTCTGGCATAACAGGAGATTGTCTTCAACACTAAGGCACAGGGACCCAACCAGTTCAGCCTCAGGGTCCAGAACAGTGGCTTCAAATTCCTTCCTCATATAGGGAGGAAGGACGGAAGGAAGGAAGGAAGGAAGGAGGGAAGGAAGGAGGGAAGGAAGGAGGGAAGGAAGGAAGGAAGGAAGGAGGGAAGGAAGGAAGGAGAAGTGAAGAAAGAAAAAGAAAGAAAGGAGGGAAGAGGGCGAGGAGAGCATCAGCCTCTCAACTCTGGTGTGCTCCTAGAAACCTGAAATACATGTGAGTGAGCACTGCCAAAATCTGTCCTGGGACGTGCAGAGCTACAGACGGGGAGGTGCAGGGGGGAAACAGTCTCTACATTTCAACATCCTGATCAAATAAAACTGATTTCTCTTGCTATTCCCCTTTTAAAGACATCCACGCTCTAACACTGTTAAAGTTCTGCTTCCCCCCCAACATCTGTGCTCATAAATCTAGGAAAAATTTACATAGACCCAATCGTGTAATATTTTTGGCTGCAACAGTTGTGATATTTCACATACCTTCAGCGTAAATGACTTTTTTCAGAGTGCCATCTCTTATGTGACCATTTCTGAACTGTTTGTGTCAGAGTGAGGAGCAGTTTAGATAAAAAGGGAGAAGCAGGAATGAAAAATCTGCGAAATCCATCTTGGGGGGCTCAGCAATTTCTAGGAGTTTACAGAAACATTCTGCTCTTGTTAACAACTCTGTCACTTGAAGGCAGCAGGCAAGGAAAAGCTCATCAGGAATTTTGCGAAGAAATGCTATTTCGGTGGAAATACTCCCCAACTCTGGGGTAAAAAGGATAGAAAAAATGAAAGAAAATTGGTTTTATACAGAAAACAGCCAATAGTCACCTAAGCAAGGCACTGGCCCATCCTATGAGGACCTAAAGCTCTCTCTCATCTGTTTACATCTCTTACATGAAGAAAAACAAGGTTGCAAGTTTTTATAGGAGACCCCAGTGCGTTTCTCCATCGCACTGAAGGTCTTGATTTAGATAAGAGTCACCAAAATCATTCTGCACTGGAACTCCCACCCTTCTCCACCCGTCTTTCACTGCTTTGGCAGTTGTGAGGTCCTAATCCCTCTGGAGTCTCCCAGGGTAAACAGCCACCTCTGGTAGAAAGCCAAGCAGGGGCAGAAAACCCAGCCAGCCACTGAAGACATTAAAAGAAATTTCCACTTTGCAATTATTTATTTAAAAAAAGAAATCAATAATCCAAAAGAGCCTTTCTACATCTCTGTCATTTGCAGCCCATAGATTTCTCATATATTTATGTATTTTATTTATGCCCCCCCCAGCAATATCTGGACATTAAAGACTGGTATTGATCACACACCCACCCCATACCCAGTGGTGATGGAGCTGAGTGGATTTCACTGCAGTCTTTCCTTATTTCTGTTTCCAGACCCGCACTCGTACCATTCCATTGTAAACAGATAATTATTATTTCATTAGTGTTCCAATTCAGAATTAATTGGCTAATTTACACACGGATCAATTGTATAAATGTGATGTTTGTGATAGGTGCTTGATATGATTTAAAGCAATTGTTTATTTTTCAGGTTTTGGCTTCGTATTGTATTGCAAAGTGATTTATCTCCTTATTTATCCTGTCTCGGGGCTGCCTCTTCTTTTCCATTATTTTTTCTAAAGAGCTGCACTCTCGCTAAGCTGAAGTGTGAGGCTGTGCTGGGTGGTTTTGTGGTGCCCCAACTTCGAGGAGCTCCAAGCCCCGCTGCCTCCACAGCCCTCTGCAGCCTCCAATCACTGCACTTCACACCCGTTCCTGTACCCTCATCCTCCCCGAGTGTCTCCCCACCACAGGTGACAAAACATCTGTCACTTTGGGTTCAGTTTCCTCTTTTCCATCCCCGGGGGGGTTGAGGAAAGCGCAGCGCTTGGTTGCCTTGCTCCTTTGGTTGTCCACCTGGGAGCACACGACCACAGCCAGGACTCACAGGGCAGAAGCACTGAGGTCTGCATCTGCTTCTGCTCTGCCAGAAGGGTTCTGACAGCAGCAGGACCTCCTCCTGCACAGCCTGCCATGGCCAGCCAGGATTGTCTCCCTAGATCTGTGCTCTCCTGTAGATGTTTGAAGCATTTGGCCTTATAGCAACCGTAGGGAAACAGTAATCCATCAAGATACTCTTTAATTACGAGGCTAACTTTAAATAGTTTCTTCCCCAGGGAAGTGCTCAAGTACCTCCTTGCATCAGGGTTTAGATGCTCAGAGGGAGAAGAAAGAAGGGATGAGAAGACAGTTAACAGTTTGCCCCACGCAGAAACACTCCTTTCCCAAGCAATGACAATGGATTTTTCCACCATCAGATTTTAGAGCTACTATTATGCTGTCCAGGCAGCTAAAAATGGTTTTGTGAATGCCAAAGATTAACTACTGTAGAGTTTGAGCCACTGTCAATGGCTCTCCCCTTCCTACTGCAAACCATGACATACTATCAGCGCCTTTGTAAAAAACTGAGTAATTCAGAAATGTTGCATTTCTCTGCCATTCTTTCAATTGCTTCCTCTGAAACACATCATCAGAAACAAACAGAGGTCACCCAGAAGAGGGATGCTACCTTCTCATCAAAAGGAATGCCTCTTTTGGGGTGTATTTGCTAAGGATGTTTTATTCAAGACTGGAAAAGCCACAAGCTTTTTCCAAGTCGTGCTCCGTAGCCTGTCTTGGCTTTCACTCGGTTGAGTGTACCAGGGTGTGTGGTGTGTCGGGGTTGAGAGGTATTTTGGAACAGTTAAAGTTGTTCCCTTATTATGCCTTACAATGGCATTTTTGTACCTTTAAATGGAAGGCTTTGCAAGTCTCTGTTTTCCTGGCAGCTTCCTGGCAAGCGGAGAGTCTTTCCTGACAAATATTAGAACCTCACAGCACTGCAAGGAAGCAGGTTGCTTAATTTACAAGACTTTAATTTCTGAGGCTCATCACAGTCCTGACTCACAAAGATATCATTTTTACAGGAAAGAAGAAAAATTTTGAGGTTGTGCTGTTTTTGTGAAACAAGTGCTGTTGCAAATTCCATGTAACTTGCAATAAATCCACGGGGACAGAACTGACGGGCCAATGATGGGATCTAAGTAGTCTTCATCTCATACAGCACTAGAGATGTGCTCTATATAAACTGATGTGATGCTCTGGAGCTATCACAGAATCACAGAATCTTCTAGGTTGGAAGGGACCTTAAAGATCATCTTGTCCAACCGTCAACAAATCACAAACTCATACAAAATATCCTTTGCTTTTGTCATTGTGACCTGCCCACCAGTCTAACTGGTTCAAAGTACGACTGGACAGAAACACATGAAGAACGATGGACAGATGGTGGCTTTGCAGCTTCTAAAGCTGAAGTCTGCTGCTCATCTATCAAGTTGTAAACTCTGAGATATCATGCAGAATGTAATAAAAAAAAAAACAAAAAAACAAATTCCAAATAAACTGTGCAAACATCAGCAATGGTGAAATCCTAACTAAGCAGATCTCTCTATGGCCACAAATAGCTTATTTTTGAAAATCCACCAGTGTCCTGGAACCACACCTGAAAAGTGCTGAGTTTTTTTCAGCTCCCACTGAAATACTAAAAATTGCTGCAAAGCTGTATGGTGAATGTTTTGCTGGCCTGGCTAGAAAAGAGGTGTTCTAATCCCCACTCAGCCTTCAGACCTCAGATCCAAATTATCCGTTTGCGGAGCCAACAGAGAGCAGAGCAGACCCAATGTTTGTGTGCGCAGCAGCTAGACAATGTGCAGTTTTAGGAGTTCTTAAATAATCATTGATTTCAAAAGTGTTACAGCCCATTGACTCAAAAATCAGCTGCTTATAAAGACTCTCATGTTCATATCAGAGAGCCTTGGCAATTGTACAAGAGTTATGCTGGACGTACTTACTGAACATGAACCGCGTGTTGGATTTTATTAAAAGATCCTGAGATCACCCTAATTTCCCTAAGAACTTCTGTTATAAATGGCATGATAATCTGAACCAGCTTGTTCTGAGTCAGCAGATGCCCAAAAATAGCTCATGGTTTTGCAAAATGAATGAATGATGGGGTCATTTTGTCCTTCTGCAAGAGCTTCTATGTCAAGACCTCAGTGTGCTCTGCATTTATTAATGACTCTGCCTCGCCTGCCAGTCCCCAGGGAAGGCTACCCCTCAGGAAAGCTCAATGTTTCAGGAATCCCAAAAAGTCCAAGCAATGTGCACACCACAGGAGGCTCCTTCTACGTATTTTGGCTGGGCCATCAACAGGACATCTTGTCTTTAGATCTGCAGAAAGACTGGGTACTCGCATCACTCCCATGGTGCACAGACTCTCTGCTGCCAGTTCTGCAAAACAAAACAAAAAAAAAGTTTCAGGTCTTCTTTCCACACAATGTTTCTGCACATACCAGGGAAAATCTTATCCTAGATAACACACTTTGTTATTTTCACCCTCTCTCTATATTATTATAAGTGTTCAAACCCACATTATAAAGCGTCAGAAGCCAATAAATGACTGCACTGGGTAACGGTTCTTTCTCCCAAAGCCAAATTACAAATCACTCTCCTTTGAGTCACATCCTCACATTCATGTGGCAAGCATTGCTTCTCTTTTCACATGGTTGAGAAGTTAGAAATCTATCAGAAAGGCAAACATTATGCAGAAAATATTTTTAATATATTTTAGTTAAACATTATCAATCATATCAGAAATTCATCAGTAATAAACTTGATGAAGGTAATGCCGGTGGAGAGCAAAACTTTCAATGCTCAGCTTCATCAGCATCAGAGCCATCATTGTTGTACCACTGTCTCTGGCATAACAGGAGATTGTCTTCAACACTAAGGCACAGGGACCCAACCAGTTCAGCCTCAGGGTCCAGAACAGTGGCTTCAAATTCCTTCCTCATATAGAGACACGAGAAGCAGCCACGAAGCACTAACAAAGCTGGCTAGGAACCACGGAAGACCTTTTTCACCTTATTTGACATTAGGTATATTTTTGGCTTGCATTAAGGACCCATATCAGGAAAAAAAAACAAACCAACAAAAAACCAAACACAAACCACACAATGAAAGAGAACTGTGTATGATTGAACATCTTGTTCAAAGTGGCAGATAGGGCAAATAATAATAATAACAACAACAACAACAACAACAACAATAATAAAATATGACAGGAAGTGGAACAATTTCAGCTTGGCATATGCATCAAATATAACACATTTAAGTACTGCTGGGTATCTACAGAGCAAGAGAATTGACAAAATAATAATCCTAACCTATTAGGCAAACACTAGCTGTTTCTCCTCAGCAGCCTGATGTGTATTCTAACCATGTGTTGTCATTCCCAGAGTATGAGATCTAAATTACTTGTGTAATGCTGTCATAAAAAAAAAAAAAAAAGTACTTTTAATATATTTCCAGCTTCCTCTAGAGCACTCTTGCCTCAAATATTTCAGTCAGGAAAATTGTGTTCAGTACACAACATGCTGCCATGAGAAGTTTGCTATGTATTGCCGTGCTTGAGAGCTGCAATGGAGTGAAGAACAGAGGATATGCTAAAAGACTCTAGGGCAAATGTGCTGATAATACCTCTGCTTTTTGTTTGTTTGTTTGTTTATTGGCAGCGCAGGTTGGTATGAATGAGATGATAAGACACTGTCTCTCTAGATAGAGGTTTTTGATCTTATTCTGTTCCAGAGACAGAATTCAGATGCTTGGAAAGCACTGAAGCTGATCAGAGCCTGCAGAACACTGATCAGAATTTCCAGATGCCCTTGATAATGCCCTTCACCTTCATAATCAAGCTCTGAAATGATAATATATTGATCGGAATGCTTCGCAGCCGTATGACACAGAGAGCATTATTGATAAGCAGCTCTGAAATGTTCAGGTGACAAACAAGGGCGGGGGGAGGCGATTAAAACAGGAACCCAAAGCTGCCACAATAATCTTCGCCGGGGAAACTTGGGCTGGGGGTGATATTCCTACCGAAATGTTGTCGCTTTTGTCTTGGAACAGATTTCCACCATAATTTATGGGGAATTATTGCTATTATGATATTAATAGCTATTAGTATCACAATAGTAGAACTAATACTATTAATATAATAATTAATAGGTGTACCACGGCGCTGCCTCAGGCGTACCGCCCGCCCGCGGCCCCTTCAGCACCACGGCCAGCGCCGGGAGCGCGGCGCGGAGGCGGGGGCGCGCAGGGCCGCGGAGGCGGGGGATGTGCGGACACAGCGGCGTGCGGAGAACCTTCCCGCAAGTTTAGGGTGCCACCCCGCACCCCCTGCGTCCCTGGCCGACCCTGCTGCGGGGCCAGAGCTCCTGCGGGCTCCTGCGGATGCGTGAGAGAGAGGTTGGGCGCCAAAATTGCTGTGATCCGAAGGGCAAAAAAGAAGAATTAGAATGATTGCTATCGTAAAAACTCCCCAACAACAAAATAATTAGCTGGATATAAATCCTAAGATTACAATGTAAACCCAGGATCCTTTGTCTACCATGCCCTGAGCCTTCACGGGCAAATCCAAGAGAACTTACACCTTGGTTTATTTTAATATCCAAGCATTTGATAAGAAGACATGGAAATCGTTTCCCTTTCCAACAGTATTTGGCGCATTGCCCTGTTTTTTTCTCCAGTTGGTATTTTTTTGTACTTCTTAGAGAGATATATCAAAGTTTATGCAGTATGTGTAACTCGGAGGAGATGGAAAAGACATCGACAATATTAATTGTTTCATAAATAGAGTCAGATAGGATATGCTTTTTATATCCTTGGTTTAAACCTTGTTATTGAAAAACCAATACCCTGCCATTTGTTTATACTTTTCTTGGCATACAGGGCAGATATATTAGAGCGAATGAAGCTAATAAAAGGCTACAGGCAGCATTTTCCGCACTCGACTTCCAGGCATGGCCTCTTTTTCAAAAGAAAACTGTCTTTTATTTTGGAACATTATAACCATTCCATCCGTCTGTAAAAATGGATGAAGAACCAGAAATTACAAAGGAGCAAATAGAAAGGCCCCCTTTGCTTTTTAGGTGAGCACTTCTTCACACAAGCAATTCCACCGACTCCGGAGACCTGACGAGGCGAGTCGCCGCCGCCGCGGGGGGATGAGGGGCTCCTGGCCAAGCCAGTGGTGTGCAGGTCTCTGGGGCAAAGCTCAGCATCGCACAGACAAGGGCTCAGCATCAAAAACACAAATACAAAAAATCCAGTTATTTGGACCCAAGAAGTTGGTCGCAGAGTAAAGGGGTCCTGAGCGTGGAAAGAGGAGCCGCCAGCTCTCCCAAAGGCAGTGCAGGACTGAGAGATTCAGACAAGGGAAATGCTCTGCAAATTAATTACTGGAGATCTTCCAAAAGCTTTTCATCTAAGCAGTGGTGAAAGAAATTCTTGAGAAACGTGTTTGCATTGCAAGCATTTTACTCCTTGCAGCCCTTTTATTTCTTTTACTCAGCATTTCAGTCCCTGCAGGAAGGAACAAGGAGGTAGGTTATGCCGGCTTTACCTCTGCTTTCATTTTTAAAAATGTTTTTATCACGTCCTATGCGGTGTCACGTGCAAAAGAAATATAATGCTTGCACATCTTTTAAACAAGAGTTTCAACGCCATCATGTTCTGCTAAATTAATGTTACAGTGTTAGGAAGATATATAGCGTAGCAGGAAGTGAGGACTGGAATACAGAAGCTCAAGTGAAGAAGGAAGGAAAAAAATGAGATCTCACCATTCAACATCCCTGGAAATTTTCTTAGAAATTTGTGAAAATATGCTACACGTATTTTTTTCGTAGCATGAAACGGCTCCACTGCAGCCTTGAGTCACTCCTGCAGGACTCCAAGAGCAAGAGGAAGCCTTAAAACATTTGCCATAAGAGGCTCCCAGGGTTTTAACTCGCTTTGTGCACAGGGAATGTGAAGCCTGACATCCCAGTTTCTGAAGCCAGTCCTGAGAGGAGTCTGGCCCCATCCTCTTGACATCTGCCCTCTAGATATCGGTAAGCATCGATAAGATCCCCTCTTGGTTTTCTCTTTTCCAGGCAGGAACTGATCAGATGAAAGGGAAGAGCATTTGGGCCACCCAAGAAATGTATATTTTAAAGAAAGGGCCACGTTTCGCTGCAATGTCAGTCCCAGGAGAGCCCCAAGAAGCGATGCTCAAAGCACGACCTCTTCCAGTTGCTCTGAAAAGCCCAGATGGAAACCAAGGGAAAATTTCTCTTCATCAGGGCAAAAGCAAATGTGACAATTGACAGCCTCCATGTAAAAGTATTTATCTTAGTCGTGTTAATCTCGCCGTTGGACTCTAATTTCCAGCTCCAGTGCTACAGAACAAGATGCAAGGCTGACACAGCAACACACTTTGCCACTCACAACCTTCGTTAAGCTGATTTGAAACACCACAACCAAACCTCACTTGCAGCAACGCGCGCGTTCACCTTCCTCCTCAACCTGCCAATTCTAACGACTCGCAATTAAAGAAAAGCCTTCCTCCTGCTCGGGGTCTCCCTGCCCATCCTCCCTTCCAGGCTACGGCTTTAATTTCGCCCGATCACGCTCTCCCAGCAGCAGGATTATGACTCATCATGTACTGCGGGAAGTAATGATGAGCCAAAAAGCAAACGGAGGTGGGCAGTGAAGGAGAAATCACTTATGCAAATAGAAATATTTTCTATAATGGTCAACAGCGTGAGAAAGAATATAGGAAAAATTACATTAGGCAGAGGAGCTTCATTTTTAAAATGTTCCCTAAGTGCTAGAAATCTTCCCATCTTCATTTTTCCCTTTAAACTCTGTCATTTGTACAGCCTATTAACCTTTAACTTTATGACTATCCTAACGTGAAATACTGGCAGCATTTAAGTCTGAGAATACTAGAGCCCTACCTTCCTGGTTGGCAACAGAGGTGAAGCACTTTCTTTTAAATCAGTCATTTTTAATATCAGTCATACACACGCAGCTATTTTTAGATTCACGTGCCGGCGTTACTTATAATAGATGCTCTACAGACTCCAGTTCTCTTTCCTCAGAGGTCTTTAAAGTTTCCTCCTTGCCTGGCCTCTCCCAGTTTGTCGCCCTAATTGTAGCCTTCGATTCTGCTCAAAAGAGCAAATCAAATGAAATCACTTCCTTCCAACTCCCTCTTTCCAGCTCTTAAAAAGACAATGGAAAATTAATTATTTGTGTTTACAAGGGAGTCGGCGGAGGCCAGGACTTCACTGTGTGAAGTGCTAAACCACCGTTACTCCAGCTATTTCTGCCCTGCAGACCCTGCAGTGGAGACGGGGCAGGGGAAGGACGGGTGATTAAGTGACTTCCAAAAGATGGTCAAGACGAAGTGTCTCATCTGGACGGCGTGTGCTGGAGCCGTATCGATTGCACCTGCGGCAGGGGATGGAAGTGGTTTAATGTGTGGTTTTTAATTGTTATCATTATTTCAAACCATAAGAGTGACAAGGGCCGCTCAGACCCGAGGACAGGAACTTCTGTGGTTTGTATCAAAATCTCAGTAATTAAATAGCACTGGAGGTGATCTTGATCTGCTGGGAAGCTCCTCAATGGCTTCTCTTCTACCTTTGAGACCCTTCCTCCAGGGCTGGGCCTGTCCCTATCATGGGGTGTTGCTGTGGCCCAGGAGAGCTTCCAAAGAGGCCTCGGTTGGGAAGAGCAGCCGAACCTGTTACACTGATGCCTCAGAGCTGAACTGCCAGAATTTATTTACACAAAGTCTTCCCTTTTTCCCTTACTCTTTCTACACTGATGCCTCAGAGCTGAACTGCCAGAATTTATTTACACAAAGTCTTCCCTTTTTCCCTTGCTCTTTCAGACTCAGCAAACCTTTGAAAAGCTCAGCCGGGAGTCCTGAAACAACCCGTAAAAGTGACTTTTCCAGGCAGGAGCCTGCTCCTCTCTCCTTAATCAGAAACTATCCAGCCCCAGGGAGGGAGATGGGGACCACGGTGGCCCCAGCTGCAGTGGCCTTGCCCTGCCCTGCTGGGTGGCTTGGGTGTAGGAAAAAGCTCACAGCTGCACCAACATCCCACTCTGCCAGCTCCTATGGACAGAGCTCCCTTCTTGAGGAAAGGACACGGGCAAGGGACACGGAGCGGTGCTAGAGCCAGTGTGCCAGGCAGGAGCCTGCTCCTCTCTCCTTAATCAGAAACTATCCAGCCCCAGGGAAGGAGATGGGGACCACGGTGGCCCCAGCTGCAGTGGCCTTGCCCTGCCCTGCTGGGTGGCTTGGGTGTAGGAAAAAGCTCACAGCTGCACCAACATCCCACTCTGCCAGCTCCTATGGACAGAGCTCCCTTCTTGAGGAAAGGACACAGGGCAAGGGACACAGAGCGGTGCTAGAGCCAGCAGATTTCAGCTGTGCCAAAGGTTTGGACCTGGAGGTTTTCCTCTGATGCAAACTCGTCCCTGAACTTTCATTGCTAAGAAGAGAGAGCTAGAGAAACAGATCTCTCTTCTGCTCTCAAGGCTGTTCTCCTGAAGCTGGAAAAAGGTCTGGCTTCTTCCCCAAATACACCAGCCCTGGAGCTGAGAGTGCAGGCTCGCTTTTGGGTGGAAGTGATGAACCCACCAGCCCAGGCTGAGCAGGGGCTTCGGCAGCTGTTCTTGGCCACAGACTGAATTCAACCAATAAACAGGTGGCACATTTTAGAATTTGAGCAAGGACCAGTCAAAGAAGGAAACAGAGAGTTCAGCTTGCTCTTGCATCCTATAGGTACCCTATCTTCCACGGTGCTCCAGCCTGTCCTTTCTACTCAGATGAACAGATTTATAAGGCGGGAGAGGAAGCAGACAGCGTGTCTACAGAAATGTCTAAATTTTGCAACAGACTTTGTCCAAAGCACCCGTGAGGAGCCCAGCACACTGGGAGGAGCCAGGGATGTCCTCAGGTCTTGGCTCAGGTCCCCACAGGGACAGCTGGCACATGCCACCGCGCTCAGGATCTCAGGATCCATGCCACCTCCTGCTCTCCCAGGGCCCGAGGAAGGTCCCCAGAACTTCAGCAGGATTTAGCCATCTCATCGTGGAGAGGCTTTTCTAAACTCCAGCTGGGTTTAGAAACACATTTAATTTAGGCGCGCTCTTGGGCCCTATTGATTTTAATGTAACAATCATATGTTTAAAACTTAGCACGTGTTTAATTGCTGCAGTGAAAAACAGCAGCCTGATTGCTGGCGCTTACGGGCCTCGCTGACCCGGTGCCTGGGAGAGCGATGCTGCACCAGCCCCGCGGCAAAGGAACTGAGGGGATGGTGTTTGTCCCAAACCCAAAATCAGATCATCCCAAATTCTTGTTTTTATTTTGGAAGCAGATATAGTTTCCTAAAAGGAGGGGAACTATGAATGAACTTGGAAGGGAAAACCATGTAACGCTTCTTGTTCATTTAGCTCCTACCTTCAGTTATTTCATTTTTGGCATTTACCTAAAGTTTTCATCTTTCCAAGTCTTGTTTTATGGTTAGTATAAGGCCAGCCTGAAAGATAATATATTGTGACTGTTATATTATTTATTTCAAAGCCAAGTTATTGATTATTGCACGCTGAAAATGACAAATGGCATCTGAGAAAGGCACGGTCAGCGAGTTCTATTAAAGAAATGATAGTATTGCTCATGGATTGTTAAAAGGTTCAGTTTAGGTACTTTATAGGTTTATATCCATCACTATTTAATGACCAAATGATGAAAAATATGAGTCACGGGAACAATTTCTTTCTGTTGCAGTTTTACGTTTAAGCAGTTAGCAAAATAACAGAATTTTCTGTGCTAAGGGTTTATGCGCCCAGACGTTGCAGCACATAATCTACTAACGAGCTTGATTATTTTAAAGGTGATGATTTAATATGGGTAATAATCACACACGCACCCCAGCAAGGCACCCCACCCAGTGCAGGCTCCCCAGAGCTGCCAAAGCTCAGGGAAATGCCCCTTTTCCCAGTGAGCCCCCAACAGCACATTCCCAACAGACATTAGTGAGTGGGAACCCACCCCGGGACAGTCCTAGTGTCCCTGGTTCCCTTTTCTGCAGGAGCCAGAGTGGGATTAGGCCCATTTTCCCCATATTTAACCCCAGAAGCTCAAGCTGGAAGCCCGGCAAGCATTTTTTTTTTTTTTTTCTGTCACAGGTATAAAAGGCTCTCTTTTCACTCTTATTCTCTTAGAGCCATCTGTTCGAAACACTTTCAAAATGACGGCAATTAGAGATAAGAGCTAATAACGCTCCAACCTGCACGCTGAGAAATGCCATTTAATCACTATTGGCTTGGCTGGCAAATAAGGAGCAGCATCCGACTGGACAAGGGTGATAAAGCTCCCATGCCGGCTCAAATGAAGAGCCCAGCTGCAGTGTTTGCCACCATGAATTGTAGCTGCAAGACCTGGAATCTGGCCTAAAGAGCTGATATAAATCCAGCAAAATAAATCTTTCCCCGCTGCCTGTGGTTTCGCGCCGCCTTAACTCAACTCTTTTACCTAATCTCTGACCTTCCTTTGTAATTTTTCATGTTTCCCAGGTAAAACTCAGGGTGCTCATTAGCGGGAGGCCGAGCCAAGAGCACCAGGGAGTTCATCCTGTCTCCCGAGGGAGATAAACCAGGCTCTGCTGGGGCGTGCTGGTGGGAAACCTCTGGCAAGCTCAGGGATGCTCTGCACTTAATTTCACAGCGCCAGGAGCATCACTCTATTTTCTTCTCATGCATCTTGCAACGAAAATGAACGCCATGAAATGACACCTGGCAAGGGCAGGATCCAAGTCCTGTCCCAAAATGACCGTTTGGGTCACGGCCTGTAAGTCAAAAGATGCCAACAACTTGACTGGGAAGGGTTTTTTAAATCCCCCCCCCCCCTCAGCTGACAGTCTTACCTACCAGGTTTAATCTTAAAGCAAATATTTTGTGTTCAACTGATAAACCTTTCAAACCCAGGAATTAATAACACAAGCGGCGAGTCCACCTAAACTACAAAGTTTATGCAATCTTTAAAAGCAACGCTAACATCTTGCAGCCAGCACCAATAAAAAAGAAAGCAAACGCCGCTTTTAGCCAGTGTGTTGTGGCACAATATTTGTAGTCTCTGAGCCTGCGGAAAATCAAAATGTTTCCACCTGATTGTTTTATCCTTCTCTATTTGGCAAACAGATTTTGTGAGGATGTATAGAAAACACTGGTATCAGGGCAAGGCTGGGGCCGGGCTGGAGGGCAGCAGATGTCTGCTCGGAGCCACCCCTAACTGCACCCCTGGCAGATCCTTTATGCCAAGGTCCTGAAACGCACCTTACACATTTCACACATTTTTACCCTCAGTTTTTGGTTCTTTATATCCACCCATGGAGGCTGCTCTTTGCCAACAGATGTCACGGTGCTGCCCACTGCTCCCATGCTCGCCCAAAAGTCCTCGCTCATCACAAGCCTCCCCTCCTGCTTCATAATAAACACATGGCGAGGGATGCGGCAAGAGCGGTCTGTTTGGGTTTTGGATGGGTTTAAAACTCTTCCCTCATGAAGAGGCTCATCGAAATGGATTTGCTCCTCAGAGCGGGGTTCCTCCCCTGCCGCCGAGACACTCGCTCTAAGGGGACATGAACCCAGTGCCCCCTCCGCAGGGTGGGTGCCCAGCCCTTCCCGTGCCTCTGCAGCTGTATTTAAGTTCACTTTTTATACGGTGTACTTTGCTACAACAGTTTTACAGGGAAGCAGCTTCAGTTCCTCACGGGAGGTGTGCTGCCGGGGCCAGTAAGGCCGCACTTCACCCCTAAGCCATTGCGATGCCACAAAATAATTTTTTTTTTTTTTTTAAATTTTGGGAATAAACATGCCTAAAAAGAATTTCATCCTGACTCGCAAGCTGTGCTTCCCGGGGTGCTCCCTGAAGTTGTGCAGGCCGCATTTCACCCTCCTGTTGGGGCCCATAGGCCTGCCCGAGCACCCCCAAAACCCCGCCACCGGGCTGGCGACCCTCCTGGGGGCAAAGCCCAGCGGCCCAGCCTCCCTGAGCTCCCAATAAAGGGGGTGGAGGGTCCCTGGGCTGGGGGCAGCCTGGCGGGCTGAGGGCCAGGGCCAGGGGCCACCTCAGGCCTGCGGGAGCCCCAGGGTCACCTTATGCCGGGAAGCAGGGGTTACCTCACACCGGGGGACCCGGGGCCACCTCAGCCCCATTGCTACCTCACACCAGAGGGCCCGGGGTCACCTCACGCCCGGTGGAGACCCGAGGTTACCTCACACCGAGAGGCCCGGGGCCGCCTCAACCCCACCGTGAGGCCCTCACTCCGGGAGGCCCGGGCTCGGCACCCACCCGAGCTTCCTTCCCCTCAGCGCCCCGACCGGCCCCTGCCCGCCATCCCGCGGCGGCCGCGCTTGCCTGGAGCTCCCTCTGGCGAGGGCCGCGGGCAGGCCGGGGCGGGCCGGGGCCCGGCGGGGCTGCAGCAGGGCCGGGCCGGGCCCGCGGGCTCCTCCACCGGCGGG
>NW_015090865.1:3317296-3347296 GCF_001431845.1 Calidris pugnax | reverse complement strand
TAACCCCATCACCAAAACAACACAAACTCCTGTTTAATTTTTTTTTTTAAAACCCAAGAAATGGTTAAATTGCATCTTGACTTGTTCTCTGCTGCCGGGAAGGGTGCTCACCCTCCTCCAGCTGGGCAGCAAATTTGGAGGCTTGCAGAGACCTTCCAGCTCCTGGGTTTGGTGGCCAGGACCTCAGGTTGCTTTCTGCTCCCTCTAAGCAGAAGGAGCCATGCTGGTGGCCTGGTGGGGTACAGGGCCACCACGCCAGGATCCTGTGTCACAGGATATGGCCAGCTCAGTCCCGGGCAGGATAGGGATGGCTGAGGGAAGGATCTCTGCCTCTTCTCCAATCTGCCATTCAGATCTGCTCGACAACCGGCTGAAAGCCATTATTCCCCTAACTGTTGCTTATTTTTAAGTAATACAGCTGCTCTGCACAATCCTAACCGCCTTTTTGATTGTTCATTAGGGACCTGCAGCACTCTTGGTTTATTCCATTTAAACCTGGATTTAACTAACAGCAGTTATGTGCCCCATCACCTCTTCATTATCAGACTGAATTGCTTGCTAAGGACCAAATCATGCAGAGTCTGGCAGTTTCTGCAAGGCGCCGGGCACCTTCTCTTCTCATCCATTTCACTTAGGGAGCTGCTTTCCATGGAAATTGATGGTGGGGCTGGGGCTGGATGTGTCCTGAGCCGACATCCCGATTCCGCGTTCAAAATCTTCATTTGCAGCAAACAATGAGGCACGTCAATGTCCGCACGACCATCAAGGAACCAAGGCAGAATAAAGGATCAATAACCACAATGATCTAAGTAATGGTTTTGAAATATTTCACCAGAGGCAACAATTAAGGTTCTTTTGATGTTGCAAACTTAAAGCCCGTGGCCCTGAAGCCGAGTCAAGTGTTTGCCCTTAATGATTGTACAAGTTTCCCTAAATGATGCTTCCCCCTGGTCAAGCTCAGCTACGGAGCCAGCTCAGAAACAAGAAAAAAATCACACTTCAAAACTCACATGAAATTACAATGAACTCTTCTCCTTTGCTCCCTTCTCGTCACTTTTAAACAAGGCTAAACTAAAGATAAAATTTACAATTCAACTCGCGTGGTAGCAAGCCATTAAATGATTGCCAAGGAAATTTCGGATGGAGCGGGCTTGTGTTTTATAAAGCATAAAGACCCGGCATCGTTCCTCAGCTGGTGGGGGCTGAAATGTTATTGGGCTTTTTGGTGCTGTTTTTCTGCATGATATTCAGATTTTGGAAGTGAAGAAGAGTATTTGCTTGCTGGTAGCCTGAATCCCACTGAGGTAGAAATCTCTGTCTCTTTGAAATGATAAGAGAAGTCAGGCAGGGTATTGTATACCATCTTGCATTAAGAAAAACTTGGAGGTTTAAGGCCATCTGTATTTAAATCCAAGGACAGATGAGACATTTAAATTTTAGTAGCACTCAGTTATATACCTGACATAGAGAAATGGCTGCAATCCTTTTTATCAGGCTGGAGAATAGGCATTAAATGACAAAATATTAGTCAGGCCATAGATCCACTAAACCTATAAGTTCTGCAGCAGCTTCATTAAATCTGTTTTTTATCAGAGGGGAGAGAAGGGTCTGGTATAACATTGCCAGCATTTGAGGCATTGGGCTTTTAGAGGATGGCTGCCAGATACTTCATCCATCTGTCTATTTTCATATTTATTGTTTTACCAATCACTTTATTCATCCATCTGTTCATCTGTGTAAACCCATTTTTTTAAATTTTAATTTTTATTTATGGACTGACCTTAATAAACTCTCCTCAAGTACCGCGTGTTTATCACTGTCACGGGTGCAAACGTTATTAATGACGAGGAGGGCTGAGCGGGGAAGAACGACTGCCCTTTAAATTCCTTTTCAGCTGACTGGACGGCAGCAACTCAGCTGGGTGGAGGGGGCTGGATCGATAAGGTCGGAGTTCAGGCACTGGTCCCATCTCCTCTATCATCCCCCCCTCGCTAACGATGCCTGCAGGTGGAGCGGGGGGCACCCACCTCCCTTTATGAATTGCCTCGCTCCCTAACCAAGGCTTTTCCGCCCCGTAGGAAAAGCTGCTTGGGATATTTATTCTGGAATGTATACATGGGAAGAGGTGGATGTCAATACCAGAAAAGCAGCCTGATGTTTTTAGAGTAAATATGGCTCGTGCTCGGAGAGCGGCGCTGGCACCGGGGGCGTCAGCTCTTCCAGGGAAAAATCTGATTAAATGTAAATAAGGGATGTGCAGAACGCTTTCTGCATCACACGGAGGAATGAGAGGGGAGGTATAGTCCTATACTTTCCGTCCAACTACTTAAACTGCCTTAATTGCCAGGAATCCAATAACCACCACATCACATATGCCTCTCTGTTTGCCTGTGACAGCCAGGGCCTGGATACCCACCCCTGGTTTGGGCAGAAATAGATGTATTTCTTTTCGCAGGTGCCTAAACCCATCACGCAGCTCAGAAAATGCCATTTATTGCTACTAATCACGTCCTTCTTTAATCGCCATGGACGATTGTTACATCGAAAATAGAAGGTGGTAGGAGTATCTCAAAGCACCTCAAAATTACACATCTATGGATTAAGAGTGCTTCGAATTTATGAAATAGTCACGGGGTGGCTATAAACGCTTTACAGGTTCACTTTGTTGACATAAGGTCTAACCCTGCTGCAAAAATACATTTTTATTCTGCTGACTTAAAGGGGGTTTGACAAATGCTCTCCAGGATAACTCGAGCCTCACGTTTTATCTCTGGTTGGCCCAGGTGCCGTTTGCGACAGAGTTTTGCGGTGAAAGATGTAGCCACGAGGCTGAGGACGTTCCCCTCATGGCTTCATCTCGCCTCCCAGCTCATTAGAAGCCTCGGATTCCTGCCTGGGATTTTATTTTGACATGGGAGGTGTAAATCAAGTCATAAACATATTTAAACTAATGTTGTTGAAAATCCGTAATTCTGACAGCCAAATGAGCAACTAAAAGCGCATATAATATTTGGTGACATGTAATTTTAACTTCATCCAGTCTCTTTGCTTTTGAGACATTGTTACCTGCAGGATAAGGCAATAAAATAAGGATGTACAAGAATGTGTCAAATGTAGGGCTTCCCTAAATTACACTCTGAGGCACAGATTAATACATTTAATACATTCCAGTCATGAGTGAAGTACTTATAGCAGAACAACTGCTCCTTCAGTGATATCATTCACTGGAATGAACTACAGCTAACAGTGACAAGCTGGAAAAATGCCCCCACTTTTCAAACTGTACAAATGGCATTTGGACACAGTAACTCAAAACTGGACACTTCATTTCAAGTTTAAAGCTAGTGGTCCAGTCAAAAGCTATTACTCCATCTTCTTTATTTGTAGTCCATGCTTTTGTGCTCTTTAAGAATCAAATAAATACTGGTGTAATGGTTAGCAACTGCCAGTTCAACGAAAAATACTGCTAAATTCACCAATAAGTCTTTTTTCTACACACACAAATTTATGACATAAGAACTGAACCCATTCCTGCTACAATGTCTGGATAGTTTTTTAATGTAGAGGGAGACTCACTTTAGTGATAAGAGTTTAAACCTCAACTCCTTTTTCCTTCTTTCTGGATCATACATCTAGATAGAGAAGAGCGTGAAATAAACGACCGGCGCGTGTCAGCCGAGGTGCACTGAGCTGGCCTGTTCTCAGCTCCATCAATCCCCCACAGGCAAGCGATCTCCGCAGCTCTGCGGCCTCTTGCACTGACAGCTCTTCCCCTTTTGCATTTGCACTGGGATTGTTTAAAAGCAAAGAGATTATTTGCCCTAAGGTTATTTAAAAGAAGACGCAAGGGCTGCCCTCTCCTCTATTTTAAGAGCCTGATGGAGAAGGGAAGGAGCTGAGCTGGGTACAAGCTCCTTAGATACCTCCTTGTCACTTCTGTACAATCCTCTTTGGCCCGTGAGGCCACACCTTGAGTGTTGTGTCCAGTTTTGGGCACCTCAATACAAGAGAGATCTCGAGGTGCTGGAGTGAGTGCAGAGGAGGGCAACGAAGCTGGTGAGGGGGCTGGAAAACAAATCGTATGAGGAGCGGCTGAGGGAGTTGGGACTGTTTAGTATGAGGAAGAGGAGGCTGAGGGGAAACCTCATCACTCTCTACAACTACGTGAAAGGACACTGTAGAGAGGTTGGTGCTGGTCTCTTCTCACAGGTAATTAGCAATAGAACGAGAGGGAATGGCTTCAAGCTCCAACAGGGTAGGTTTAGACTGAACATTAGGAAGGAATTTTTCACCGAAAGAGTGACAGGGCATTGGAACAGGCTGCCCAGGGAGGGGGTGGAGTCACCATCCCTGGCTGTGTTTAAGGGACGTTTAGATGCAGTGCTGAGGGACATGGTGTAGGGGAGGACTTTGTAGAGTAGGGGAGATGGTTGGACTCAATGATCCCAAGGGTCTCTTCCAACCTGAATGATTCTATGATTCTATGATTCTATGAAAAGAAGATGCAAGGTCTGCCCTCTTCTCTATTTTAAGAGCCTGATGGAGAAGGGAAGGAGCCTGAGCTGGGTACAAGCTCCTTAGATGCCTCCTTGTGCTGAGGGACATGGTGTAGGGGAGGACTTTGTAGAGTAGGGGAGATGGTTGGACTCAATGATCCCAAGGGTCTCTTCCAACCTGAATGATTCTATGATTCTATGATTCTATGAAAAGAAGATGCAAGGTCTGCCCTCTTCTCTATTTTAAGAGCCTGATGGAGAAGGGAAGGAGCCTGAGCTGGGTACAAGCTCCTTAGATGCCTCCTTGTCACTTCTGTACAATCCTCTTTGGCCCATAGAATCACAGAAATGGCTGCGTTGGAAGGGACCTTTAAGATCATTGAGTCCAACCATCAACCCAACACTGTCAAATCCACAACTAACCATGTCCCCTCCACTGTTTGCACATCCCTATCCCTCGAAGGGACACCCCGAGCCTCCCACCCTGCCCTGCCACTGGCCATATAATAGATCCTAGTTTGTGGTCACCAAAGGCATCCAGCTACCATGTGTGTCTGTGCAAAGGGAGGCAGCAGCTCTACCCTTCAACCAAGGAGGACTTTGTAGAGAAACAAAAGGTTGCCAACCATCAACCCAACACTGCCAAACCCACAACTAACCGTGTCCCCTCCACTGTTTGCACATCCCTATCCCTCGAAGGGACACCCCGAGCCTCCCACCCTGCCCTGCCACTGGCCATATAATAGATCCTAGTTTGTGGTCACCAAAGGCATCCAGCTACCATGTGTGTCTGTGCAAAGGGAGGCAGCAGCTCTACCCTTCAACCAAGGAGGACTTTGTAGAGAAACAAAAGGTTGTTTCCCTTCCTGGCTGGTTCCTTTCCATTTGTAGCACCATATGCAAGATCTGAGTTTGAGTTTCATTTTTTGCTTTGATCTGCCTATAGAAAATAACCAGTGCTGAGCTCCTCTGTAGCCATCAGCATGTAGGGAGAAATCTCTCCCTCATCCCCACACAAGCACCAGGGGCTATGGAGGCGTCTGTGAATTAATACTTATTCCAGACAACGTCTACACTAAAAAAAAACCATTATTAGGTGCCGCATCACACCTGGAAGAACATTTACGGACCTGGGGGTTACGCTAGTAATTGTGCTAAACCTCTGAAATGGGCTGAGGCGAGACCGGAGCAAAGATGGTGTGATGAGGGGATAAATATTCATGCTGCCCAAGTGCCACCTCTTCTCTCCAGCCAGCCTTTTTTACAGCGTGCTGCATTAAATGCAGCAGTAAAACAGGAACCTAACACCCACCGCAGGGAACGAGGGATTGCTTTCCAAAAGGAGAAAAACTCACTGCCTAACACTTCTTCAGAAAAGTACACAAATACGTTTCCCCAAACTCGTGAGGTTACTTTCAACTTGTTTCAGGGAAGACAAGGAACTAAACCACAACTAATTCTGGATTTTCTCAATATATTGGTTTTGTTCTCCGGCTTCCCCAGGTAGTGATTATAATCCTCTTCCTTTTTGTCACTGATATTTGCAGTTTCTTTTCCACCAGGACAGGCTCCGCAGTGGTCCCACCATCAGAAACCCACAGTTCCTGAAACACTCAAGAAAAAGTGTCTGGAAATCAAAATTATTTTAATTTCCACAGAAAGGACTTGCATTTTCTTTTATTCTGTTTCTTAGATAGCGATGCTGAGATGAACAAGGATTTTATGACGTTCTAAGTAATTTCATTTGGTGTCCTAATTACATCTTGATTAATTCCATCCGCATGGAAAAGGCTGGGCTGTGGGCTTTTTTTTCTTATCTGCAGGGTACATTTTAAAGATTTTGTATTAACTGCAAGTAATGCGAGTTGGGAAGAAGTGTCACCGTCTGCAAACAGAGCACCTTTTGTGACTGAGAAGGGATAAATGAGAGGCATAACAGGGGCAGGACTTGTCCCCTCGATCTCTACATTGACATTACAAGAATACAAAGACCCTGGAAGCTATTGTGCAGCAAAAAGTAGGCTGCTGATAGACATACCTCTGCCACCTCCCTCCTTCCACCGCTGGCACCGAACACGACACGGCTGTTGCTGTCTGTCCTCCTCGGAGAGAAGCTCCTCAGGATTTGCTGGGTGTTGAATGAGAGGTGAGAGCTCAGCAGCATCCAGCAGGACACAGACCCCGTGCGGCGTGACTCGCTCTTGAAATGACAGGCTGGAAGACCTGGACTCCTGGAGGTTTTCTAAAATAATTTAAGGTTATTTTAATCCTGTCGTGTTTTAACCCCAGCCAGCAATTAGGACCATGCAGCCATCCCCACCGGGTAGGGAGAAGAGGGAGAAAAAGGAAGGGGAAAAAAGTTAAAAAAAAACCCATGGGTTGAGATAAAGACAGTTTAATAGAACAGAAGTGAAAGATTAAAAAAAACACTAATGATAATAACAGTAAAAGAATATACAAAATAAAGTGATGCAACACAAATCACTCTAAACACCCAAGGATCGGTTGCTCAGTCCATCCCAAGCAGTGATTGTGATTCCTGCTCCCCCAGCCAACCCCATTTATGTACCATGGCGGGTACACGGACCAATAAGTCCTTGATTTAATATAAACATAACTTAGCAACAACTAAAACAATATGTGTTACCAAAACAAGAATATATTATTCTCATACTAAATCCAAACCACAGC
Organism: Calidris pugnax; assembly: GCF_001431845.1. NCBI lineage: Eukaryota > Metazoa > Chordata > Aves > Charadriiformes > Scolopacidae > Calidris > Calidris pugnax. The sequence continues at coordinate 3,340,109 of NW_015090865.1, read as the reverse complement.
AGCTACTAGGAAGAAAATTAACTCTATCCCACCCCAAACCAGGACAAACCAAACCCTTTGACCTTGGTCAGCTGGCACCACTTTTTGATGTTTTGCTGGTATTCTAAAAAAGCAAAACTTTGATTTCCTACACATACAGACTTGTAGGTTGATCTCCTGAGTTCGTAGCCTCAAAGAGAAGTAGGAGAAACCACACAGGCTTCTAGGCAGGAGGTAGCTTCTACCCTGCCCATAAAATAATGCTGCAGAGCAGCTCCAACAGAGCTGAATTCCCAATAGGGAAAGCAATCCCAACTCTTTCCTGGAAGTTTCCACGTGGCCTTCCTCCCCTGGGGATTTGTATGAGAACAAGAGACCGTGGGACCTTGTGGGATGAGCCCCAAGGAAGAGGAAAGGCTGTGGGCACTCAGGAAAACCCTCACAAATTAATATTCATTTGAAAAATAGAATTGGTATCTCTTTTCCTCCCTCTCCCTGCCATTCTCTCTCACGAAATAGCTTCACAGTGAGGAACATATTACTGGCCACTGCACATCATTAATTTTAGAATCATTTCTCTTCCACTGCATCTTATGGTCCTGCTTCACACTGCATAATAGTGTCATCCTGGAATAGGAAGCATTGGAAGCATTGCCTGTTTCAAGCATAACACCACAGACCAGAGTTACTCAATCTGGGAGAGACTTAAACTAGACAGTTTAAGTCACAGAGCAGTGCAGGGATGGAGCTGACATTCAGATATGCAGCCACCAAAATACATCGTGGATGAAGAGACGTGGTTTTATGCAAAGGGCCTGGGAGTGCAGGCAAGAGCTGTGAAGCTTGGGAGATTTCCCAGCAGTGTCTTGCTTAGAAATTCAGATTTCAAGATTAAAATCCAGCCCTATTACGATATAGGTCAAAGAGGTAAAATTAAATCTATAGAGAATACATCTAGTTTTGCCCGTTTCAGCTCCAGTGAGCCCACAAATGGGCTTCCCTGTGTATTGAGGGCGCTGGAGGCTTTGGCCAGAGGAAGTCTATGGCCTCACCAGACAGAGAGGACACCCTCAAACCACCTTCCTCCAAAAAGCTGAAGCCTGGACTGACCCAACCGAGGCCTCCAGTGTGTGTTACAGGTAAAGGGGCTTCAGATCCCACCTAGAGTCCAGTCCACAGTGGCAGGGTGGGTTCTGCTGCCACTAACCTGACTTTACTGGCAGGAACAAAGCAGTTTCTCTAGAGCAAGCAAGAGGATGCAGGGTTAGGAATACTTTTTTTACCAGGACACTGTTTCTGCTCACCAATTTTGCTTAAAAATAATCTAGACACTGGTTTACATTAGTCCACACCCAGTCCTAACCCAGCTCGTAAACACTTTGAAGCAGAACTTGTTTGTTTTTTTTTTTTTGCTGGGGTTTAAATGCGTCTCGTACAATGGGCCACAGCTAAGGATCCGAGATCAATACAAATAAGAATGAAAAATAACACTGTGTTCTAAATTGCTATGACTAATCCCTTGTATTAGTAATACAAAAAAACAATTCAATCCATATTGCAGGATTTCATCAGAGGCTGATTCAGTACTCAGCACTAATTCAAAATTTTGACAGCATCTGCCTGTTTTTCCATGGAAAAATAGCAGAATGTATTTCCAATGCTGATTTTGAGTCATTAAATCCTGTTGACAAAATGGTTTAAGAATTAGACTAAGTCCTTTCCAGAAGAACTCTCCACAAGGTGCACACACGGGAAGCAGCCCTCAAATTCTTGGAAAACCCAACAGGATGCTGCAGCGCCAGTGCAGGACACGGAGCGCGGAGTAAACTGACAAAATAATTGGATTATACTCACACAATTCAGACTTTCAGTTACTGGGTGCTTTCTTGCTCCTGGTTTCCACAGAAAAGTCAGGTTTTTTTGTTCCTTAAGTCCTTGTACTGCTTATTTACATATGAAAAGGTAAGTTTATAAAAGAGCTTTCCTATTTTACTACATCTAATAGTTAATAATTTAAATCTGTAGCCATTATCATCATATAGATTGACACAAATGGCATATGGATCATTCTGGGGATGAGGGTTAGTTTCTTTTAAGAGAGAATTGTTTTAGTTTTTGCAGGAAATTAATCAGGGGAATGGGCTTTGTGGAGCATGGAGCAAATCTAATCTGTTCTTTGTTCAAATTTGCCTTGCTCCAATTCCTAGCAATTGTAGACAACATGCTCTTTTGTTCAGGAGCCACTTGTTACATGCATAATTAGAGACTGCAGTAGCTGTGTTTAAAGAAAAACTGTTTTCCAATGTAATGTGTGATCTTGATAATAGTATTTTCATCAAAGGTAGCAATTACATTCATTAAGCTGGGACTGGCAAGGCAGCAAGGAAATTAAGTGGAAGGTGAATAAAAAGCTCCCCATTTCTTTTTAAAATCTCTGCCTCTTTATAAGTTGAAATGCACCATGTTGAGCTGCAAACTGGAAAATACATACTGAATATAAAAAAAAAGAAAAGAAAGAAAAAAAAATAAAGTCCTCCTTAACCTTTCTGAATAATGATCCAGAAGATATCCTAGGGACACCTACTATAGATGCACTTTTCAAATTAAAGGGCTTTATTCTACATTAATTTCTTATGCAAGTTTTAAACGAGCTCAACATATGATTCAGGTCTTTAAAGGCTCCAGGGCTCTCTAGGATTAATTCACTGTTCTTTTCACACATAAATTAATTGTTTTGTGTTCTCAAAAACAGCAAACAGCACATAAATCAACCGGTTTAGAAAAGAAGCAAGGCTGGTACCTTTTGCAAATCACTGAAGTTCACTATTTACACTTCATTATTATAATATGTAACTTTTAAAGGAAAAGCTGGAAAAGTAGGACATATGTTGTTAATTCTAAGCGGATTTCTTGAGTGCATAACTCATTTTAGCAATTTGATTCCTTGAAAGACAAAAGTTGTGGCGCACTGAAAAGCCATTCTTCCACCACTCTAATTATATTTTTTCCAGTTAATAATTCAATTACACATCACTAACGTATTTGCAAACATTCCCATGTAAAAATAGCTAGTTGTGTGAGGGTTTTTTTTTTTTTTACATTCTTGTTGCCTTAAGCTTGTAAAAGTGAGATTTGCAGATGGGAAAATGTGAAAATCTAAAGATGTGAGCCCCGGGAGGGTTGTGCTCAGCCCATGGGCTCCCCCAGGCACTCCTGCCGAGCACATACACAGAAATCTCATTTTTTTGATGGGCTCCCCCAGGCACTCCTGCCGAGCACACACACAGAAATCTCATTTTTTGGACTCCAAAATGTAATCTCCCCCCCCTTTTTTTTTTTCCAGGCACTGTATCTCAGGCTGAGAAGCGAGGGGAAGCGGGTCCATCCCTCCCTACCTTTGCCCCATATGGACAGCCAAGGCTCCACACGATGCAGAGAAGGGGTTACTTCAGGTGAGGGCTGAGCCCTAATTTTGCAGGTAGGCGAATATTCAGGGACCTCAGGAGGTGTCAACCAAAACAGGTGACATTACAGTGAGTGGGGCACCTCAAATTTGCAAGCACTTACAGCAGGAGAGGCACCAAAAAGCAGGTTGATGGCAGGTCCCGTGCTCCCTCCGGAACAGGGATGTCCCAACGCGCTCTGATCTCCAGGCAAGAGAGAAAAATGAAGCCAGAACCTGGTTTATCCGTAACTCTGAAAAGAACCGCTTCTCCCGCTGCCCCTTCCCAGAAATAGAATCTGAAACCACAGCATCTTGGCCAAATTGGAATTTGCATAGTTCTGCGAAGCATTTCCTTCAGTTAGGAATGATTTAATTATTCTTCACTTCCTCTTCTAGAAATCATTCCTGGATAATGAGGTTAGCATAGAGCAGATATGTTTCAGTCAAGAAATAGATGTAATTCAGTGCCAGAAGGCTTTTACAGTTTGGTTTTTTTTTTTTTTAAAAAAAGAAGATGATTTTTGGACACTTCTAAATAGAAGCAGCAGCACAGAGAAGGTTGGCAGTTAAATTACAATAGTCTGAGACACCAGATCACCGGGTGCCTTAACCCAGTGCTGCATCAGCACCCTGAAGAATCAGAGGACAACCACAACTCTCTTACGGCCTGGATTCTTACACAAGGGTAACAGGGCACATCTTAAATAATTATTAAATAATGACAAGCTGTATTACCTCCAGAGAATTGTTTATCTCTGCAAATGGAATCACTGCAGTCAAAGCACAGTAGAGCTAAAATACTTCTAGCAGAAACTGGAAGAGCTACCCCTGGCTCCTTACTTTGGACCTTGGAAACTGTGGACCCTGCATGGCAGTCAGATATATTTTCTGACAAACAGCTTGCTGAATCTAGCTTTTTTTTATTCAAGCAACAATCAAAACAACCTGCCATATCAATCAAACGGAGACATTGCCGCAATTAAGCTGAGCAAATTATTTTCTCTTTAAAGCTTGGCTGGACAGACGTTGAGCAGACCAAAGTAATTTGGAATTTAAGAAGGGAGCATAACAGTTTGTGTTTGGTAAAAGTCCTGCAATGGAACATAAGGATTTTTTCTCTGAACATGGGGAAAACAAAACTATGAACGTAAATACAGCCTTCATCTCATATAACCATCTTCTAGTACATAATAGGGAGTCATAAAACATTTTCAAAGTTCAAAAAGTACCTGAGCTGAAAAAAAAGTGCTTTGCCTCGACTCTTACGGGAACAATTGGAGCAAAAGCTGCATTTGGTGTGTAAACATCCTCCATCTCAGGAACACAATGTCTAACATTTTCCTCCCTAAAACAAACAGCATCAGCTTTCCCACTGAAACACATTTGCCCTGTACCAACTCTATCTTCAGCAGTTCCACTAAAAAACAGTTCTGTGGAGCTTTTCAGCTTTTAACTAAATTTCCAGAATCTTAATTTCTGAATTATTCCAGATGGGTTTAGCAGAGCTGACACAGAGCTGTTCCATTTAAGATAAATTGAAAAAAAAAAAAAGTAAACCATCATGCCTACAATTTAGCATCATTTCAAAGTTGGCTTTTTCGCTTCAGCTGGTCCTTTAGCTAGTGTTGGGTGCATGATACAGTGACTTCATAAACAAAGTTATATCAGCTAATACTTTTTAGCATAAATAATATTTGCAGCTTCTGGGACTCTTAACCTTTCACACTCACACATCTTAAAAATCCCAAGAAGCGAGTGTCTTTCTAAAATGTAATTATCATGTCTTTTAGGTACCATCTAAATAAAGGCAGGAAAACTCAGAACCAACAGGATCAAAGAAGTACTTCTGAGATCTAACCTAAATCTCCCCTCTTTCAGTTTAAAACCATTTCCCCTGGTCCTATCATCCCACTCCCTGGTAAAGAGTCATTATTCTATTGCTGCCTGTTGAGACCGTACATCTTTTCCATTTGTATTTTAAAGTATTTTATCAGAAAAAGCGTTGCAATGTGCATTGCATGTCCTTTTGAGCATTAATATACCAATAAGAATCAACATTGGAATGCTCTGATCTATGAAACAAGCCATTAGGAAACACATTGGTTAGCTCCAGTCACCTCATGTATTAGACAGTTATTGCATATGAACAGAATATTTTTAGAGGATAATAATCGCCAAGATTTCAAAGCAGCTTAATAATGTCTCTAGTATCAGATAATGAGAAATTCCCTGAATGCTGCCAAGCTGGACTTTGTTAATTATAGCGACTGATCTTACGACTGGCATATTTAATGGAAATAATGATTGTAATTCCTATTGGTTATCCTGGAAATCTGGATTCACTTGGAATGGGCTCAGAAAGAACCTTTGCTTCCTCTCACAGCCGCCCATGTTATCACAGAATCACAGAATCTTAGTGGTTGGAAGGGACCTCTGAGATCATCGAGTCCAACCACACAAAAAACCCCCCCAAAAACCCCCCCCACACCAAACAAATACAAAACACCCCACACCAAACGCCCACCAAAACCACCGCATCCCCCAACTAAACCCCACACTCAACACCTCACCACAAACCAATAACCTTGGGCACTAGAGCATGCCCTGAAGAGCCATGTCTATACATTTTTTAAATACCTCCAGGGATGGTGACTCTATGCTACTAACCAAGCCCCTCACCTAGAACCCAGACCAAGGGGTTACACTTCTGAGAAGATAACTCCTTGCAAAACGCTCCGCAACGACCGCATTTCCATCCAACATCAAACAACAAATTGTGTGAAAACTCTTTGGGAATGGTACAACAGATATTCATCTGCCCCTCAGCCTCTGCCAACAGTTTGCACAGTGATAACCCAACAGGTAAATATTGATGAAGCATTTGTGGTAGCTGTTTAACCACTTTTTTTTCCCTTCTCTTAGGAGAAGATCTATCTCCCTGGTGCACTGAATACACGCTGGGGTTGAGGAAAAACATTCCCTTCAGCTTTCGTGTGCTAATAAACAAGCTCAGGAAAGTCAGGCAGCTGCTTTCGAGCAGACTGTGTTTCAAATCGAGCCTAGCTTAGGAGGAAGAACTTAAAATGTGTCTCTCACCAAAAGATTTCCAAATGGAAATGCAATAACATGTTAATTAGAAAATTCTTTACACAGCAAAAGGCTCCCAATGAACAATTACTGTATATTTCACAGAAGCCTTTCCTAACAATCTTTACACAGGGAAAAGAAAATATGAAAGAAAGAACAACAGCACGGAAAACATCGTATAAAATGTTGTATTTGAGCATTTCCCAAGTAGTGATTAAACCTTTCTGTGGAAATCTGCCTCTGACCTTTATCACAAACCAGAGTAACACTGAAGAAACCTGACAGATGATACAGTCATTCTCACCCAGTACAAAAATGGCAAGATGTGGAAAAAATTTTAAATGACAGATTATTAGAGAACCATCACCTGATATACAAGATTAGCATTGTATCAAGTCAAATAGCAAATTCAGGCACTTTTTAATACATTCGCAATACAGGTCTTTTCTTCTAATGAGGGAAGCCTGGATGCAACATCTGATACTGAAGATGCTCTTTCACACTAGGCTGACTGGGCTAAGAGCATAGAAAGGGAAAATTCACTAATATAAATATTTATGGGGTATAATGCAGCGTTGAATCCTGTCATTAGCACAGGAAGCCTCACAGTGTACCTAAAGCCAGCCCCACACCTACTGGTGTAGCCAGTCACCACCAACACTCCTGTGCCCACGGTGCCAAATGGAGATGTACAACCTGTGACAATCCATAAATGCCTGTCCCGAACTGAACAGGGGTTGGGGAGTGCAGGCAGCTCTTAACAGCTCCCACACAATGGCATTTAGTAATTTTAATACTAAACCAACGGAATCAGACTGAAGGAAACAAGTTGACTCTTCCCAGAGTCAGTGACCAGAATATCCAGTGCTCTCCACAGCGGTACGTGCCTTCTCAAAACAACGATGACAGAAAGTCAGTGGTTATAAGTCACTTGTGCGCATGTTGCTCCACAGAGTTTTGCAGACAAAAATACAATACAATACATAACATTTCTTTCAAAAGTTACTGTGTACAGAATACAGCATATAGAACTGAGAGACATGAAATATTTACAGCTGTAACATTAGTGAAAGGCTTGACCTTGCTTTTCTGAGAACTGTTGAGTAGCTGACGAGGCCATTCAGGTTGTTTCCTGGAGTATGGCATCCAAGTTCAGGCTGTAGGAAATCACATTATTTTGATTTTTTTTTCTGATTATTTTTTCAAATAGATACCTGACACAGTTCTACACAAAGAGACAGTCCTTTTACGCAATCCTGGATATCCTGCCCTTAACAGTCCTTCAAAGAGCTCTGCATTTGCCTCCATAAAGGGTTTGCTTTAAGCATTATATTAAGTATCGTCACTCACTCAGCCTCTCACAAAACTACAGAAGCCAAGCTAAGGTAGGAACTCAAACGAGGAGACCTACTAAACAGTATGAATCAAAACCTGAGCTCTGCTGACACTCACATTATGCAGGTTAACTCAGGTTAAGCTGCAGCAGCAAAGGGCTGCATCTCACATCAGCACAACTCATTGCATTCAACATTAACTCAAGCATTTTGTACTATGGTTACAATCATTTTAGACTCTGACAGACCATGTTGAGCAGAATAACTGTAGTTCACTGTTGGGGTGTCTGTAGTCTTAATTCTAGTCAAACAATCTCCCCAGCCGTTTCAATTCAGCTGAAAGAAAGCCTGCAACAACCTAAAATGCATTAATATTAATAATCACAATAATAATATCAACACCAATAATAATATAGCAGGAAGAAAGCTTCAGAAATCACCTACTCTACCCTCCTACTCTTGTATTTTTCAAAATCTCAAAGCTGTTGATCAAACTCATATGGGGCATGCTTTTTTTATTGGCATAAGGATAATTACCACATTAATTCTTTGCCTATCAACAGGCAAAACACATATGTGGCAGAAGATATTCATCAAAGTAGTTACTTCCTTCTGAAGCTCACAGGAAGTCAGAAAACTTTGTAATAGTGCTTTTCCCCCTTGCTTGTTGCTTTCCATAAGGCACTGCAGTCTGCTTGTTTTAAAAAACCCTACTTTGTTAAGGGTTATTTCCCCTAGTTTTGCTAGAAAAACCTCTAGAAGTCTCAGACTGTAACACTCTAAGCTGCATTCGAAGGGACTCATCAGTGACTAGCAAGCTTTACAAATTAGATTCTTCTAAATCAGCTAAAACCAGAAACCAAATCTTTCCCTCCCAAAAACACTTGAAACAAATTGCCAATTATAGCAATTATAATAATTTTTCATATATTAAGCTTTCCATCTCTTGATTCTTAGTTAATTAGTTCTCCAGCACTGAAGAGGTTTCTGCAATAAATAAAGTGTCTAATTTTAAAGTAAACAGAGAGGGATAAAAAAGCAAATACTTCTCAATGCCCTCCTCTCTTTCTCTCTCAAAAAGAGAAAAACTTTGCTCATTTTGTGGAGAACCACTAATTTCCATGAACGGGTTTTCCAAGCTGCAAATTAACAGTCCCTCCCTAACTCCCAGGAAGGCTCTAAGGATTAAAGTTTGTAAAAAGCATTGAACATGGAAAGGCCACTGTGATGTAGCATCGCAGCATTCCTATTACCCACCTTCTATCTCTGTCTTTTTGCAGAACTACTAGAGCTTTTTTAACCCCATTTCACAAAGACTTCAACTCAACCTTTTATGAAAGGAGAACTATAAATAGCCTCTTAGATTAAAACCCTTAACAGCTGAGAAGGCTAGAAAGGGAGGTAGATATTATCCACCTTTCAGTACTACAAATTGGGGCTGGAAGGGCTTAATTACCAAGATATACTTAAGAACACACTAAGGGCTGCTGTAAAAATTACTCCAATTACGGCAGCTCCAGAGATATGGCTCCACCTGGGAGAGTGGAAACCATCACGTGTGTCTCCTTCCACATACCTCTCCTCTGCCCCATGCTAATAAAGGGGATCCCAGCAAACAGCAGCCTCATGCCCTGCAACGGTTCTGCTGCCCGGGTGGGCTCCTCTCTCCCAGGTGCCTTCACAGGAACTGTTCACACCAGGCAAGCCAAGGATTTGGCTGCTTTTGTTTTCACTTTGAAATCTCAAAGTGGAGATAAACTGTTATGGCAACAAAATCATTTCAGCCAGTGTATTAGCTTAGAAGCGTCTCTGGCAGAAAAAAAGATATTTTTAACCCGTGGTCTGGATTTGAACGTGCAATTCATGATTTCACATGAACCACACACTTACTGTCCTGATATGGGGAATTCATGGTTTTCCTTAAGATTTTGTTTGTGATGACGTATTCTTATTTATGATTTTTATAACTACAAATAAACGTGTAATACACAACGAGCGTTCAGTGAAATAATTTCTGTTAACAGTCAAGAAGTCCATGTGGTTTCAGTACTCCTGGGCTAAGCTTTTCGCGATGGTGCTCAACTGGATATTTGAAGTTCCTTCATATATTGTACCTGAAATCAGAAGAAAATAAATTAGAAGGCTATAAAACCACAGTGAGTACATGAAAAGAGACCAAGATATCATTCTGATAGCCCCCAGTTAGAAAATTTACAGTTATGAAGTGAAGCTTGAACTAAGCAAGTTCTAGAAACAGAATTTACATAAATATTCGTATTTTATTATCTGCAACAATTGAAATACTCTTCTGCTGGTACAACGTAATGACAAGAAGTTTCCCTGAAAAGCAATTCCTAAATAACACACAAAAACTGAGTATTTACAAATGCTATCAGCAATAAAAGTCAAAGGGTAATATTGTTAGGAATGCTAAACTGTTAGGTCCAAGGATTATACTGGCCAACAAGGAAGTCCTGAAAATAAAACTCCACCTAGATTCAGATTATAAAGGCAAAGAAAGTACTTTCAGCTTTTCTGAACTGGAATTTTCTCAACAGAATGGGACACACTGTGTGTGTCTGTATTTTATTGGTATCTAATGAAACATATTAACTAGCCTTACATACACAGATGTGTACAGCAAAAGTTTTTACCTTTCTCTGTCTCAGCCTTTGAATCAGTGTTAACTAGAGTCTCATAGGAAAAAAAAAATCTTAAAAATACCCAGCTATTCACTTTAATACTACTAATGCTACAAGAAGTATTCGTTATGAAACTCTCACTCACCTATCTTGCAGTCACGATAGTACTTTTCTATTGGATAATTTTTTGTGAATCCAACGCCACCCATCCATTCAATACATTTACTAGTTGTCAGTGTTGCAACCTATGAAAATAGTTTCAGAGTTACTATTTGAGGATTCAACTTCATGCCCGTGGTAAGAACTTTTCTTCTTTGTAGCTATTCAAAGTAAAAGCAAAACAGTAATTGAAGCAGTCACTAGAGCAAGTGGATGAGGAAGTACCGATATTTTTTAATTCATCTTATTTGTGCAAGTTATTTTAGAATAAAAATGACATTTTTCTAAATCAGAGGACATCAAGAATTCACTGTTATTGCAATGGTTCATATGCAGCAGTACGAAAAAGACGAGAAGCGGTGTGCAAGATGGCAATTACAGAGAGGCAGAAGCAATCCAGTTTTGAATCGCAGTAAGACTCGCAGATGTGACCAGCAGAGGTGAAATGGCCACAAACGGAGTCTCACCATGCTATTTCTCCAGCCACATAAAGAGAATTCTAAGGAAATGAAATCTCTAGATGAGTGAAAATACTAATTCACTTTCTCTTTTAATGTTGTTGCTTGTTTTTCAAAATTTTATTTAGGGGCATGAGCAGCTTGCTCTTTGGTGGCCACTTAACGTTCTATACACAGACTGAGAACGAGAGACAAGGTAAAAGTATCTCCACAGATCTCACAGCAAAACATGAATTAGAAGTTAAATATTCAGTAACAGAAGAAACGTTTAAACAGCAGTGAAATAAATCCACTGAACAACGAAACTGGAGGTTACCTCAGCAGCGTAGTATTTGGCCATGCTTGCCTCCTTTATGAATGGCCTTCCTGTTTCGGCAAGACGAGCCGCGTTGTAGGTCAGCAACCTCGCCGCCTCCAGCTGCGTGGCCACCTGAGCTATCTGGTGTTGCATCCCCTGGAACGAGCACACCACAAGTCAGACAGACCCAGTATCTAGCACTCAGCTGGAATTTCTAGCAAGAGCCATTGTTTTCACCAAGGAACACACACTGTAAAACAAAACTACAAAATCTAGATGGACTAGTCATTCTGCACAGCCCTGCCTCTATGACGTCGACGTTGGAAAACCTCTTGGCCACCAAAGTCCTTTTAGGAATCGCACTCCCATCTTCTCCTTCCCTCTTCTTAAGATTCAGGAGTACTGGGGAACTTCTTGCCTGACTGGTTGGACTGGAGGGTTCAACATGAACCTACCTGCACCCATGAATATCAAGGAAAATTTCAGCCAAATCTTAATGTTCTTCTCAGCACCTCAGAGACACGGATAGGGCAAAGCTGGACTTTTTACTTTGCAGCTCTTTATTGAGAACATCCACACATTAACAAGTCTAGTTCCCTGATGAAACTGAAAGTACCTCTTCAAGTGAAGAACTACCAAGGTGACAACCACTTCTTCTCATGTCCCAAGGCCACAAGAGAAGAGTTGGGACCAGCATAGAAATACAGAGGACATGACTGATGAATGGATTCAAAGGGAAAGGAAAAGGTGATGGGACTCACATCTAAAAGGTAGGTATTACAGAAGAATAGGCTGATTTAAGGAGACCCAAACATTATGATGACTGAAAATGGACATTTAGTAGCCTAACTTGCTCCTAAAACACAATAAAATCTTTCATCTTATTAATGCTGCTCTCTAGAATTTGCAAAAATATATATGCTGGTCAAAATAACAAAATGATTCGGCAATTAAAAATTCCATTTCCCATTCAAAAGACGCAGTTCCAATCATTTCCTAGATATCTGTGGGTACTTCCTAAAATTTGTATAAATTATGAGTAGTACTAATGTTCCTTCTCTTCAGCTGAGATGTAGGTTTCTTTTAACAAGAAAATTACTATAGTAATTACAATTATATATCTTCCTTATTAAACTATACATCATTTTTGCAACAAAGAGTCTTTTTCATTTTAAGATACAGATATTATCATGAAAACTAAATGTCTTTGTATAGCACAGGAAATCTAATAATTCAATCAGTTTTCCTCATCTTTTTTATAATTTCTACTGTCTCCAGAAAAAGGCCTTCCCCTGCATCTCATGAAAAGCTATAAAAACTGGAACACGTTCAACATACTGTGATATTAAAATCAGAAGAGAAAGGGGTTCCATGTGTATTATTTTCAAAAGCAGTGAATCAAGCAAAAGGAGTTATGTTAATAATGTTTTGAAGTTTTAAATGGTTTATACGGTATTTGCAAAGGCACACTGCACTGAATTTATATATTTTACGTGGCAGATGAATGCTCATCCGATATTCTTTTGAAAAACTCTTCTCAAATATTGAGAAATAGAGACATGACAGAAGGTGGAGCACAAATTATGCAAATCAGATTACTCATGTTACTGACATCATTTAACTACTACTCTCTTGGAGGAAACTCCCCATGTGTTCATTAACAAGTACCTGGAAATCGAATACGCTCTTCCCAAACTGGACTCTCTCCTTTGTATAGGGAATTGTATGGTCAAAACACCCCTGTGCCAGTCCCAACATCTGTAAAAAATAAAACATACCGAGGTGAGTTAGGACAAAAAAGCCCCCCAAAACTCCAAAACCTTTGAGGAATAAGCCTATTCCATCATATTCTATTCCCAGAAGTATGAAAAGAGTATCACTAATTTTTTAATAGAACTTACAGGTCAACTCTGGTTGTGCAAATATTAAGTGTTTCTGCAAATTCTTAATTACATGGGAAATTTACTGTAAACTAAAAAATGTATAGATCTACATTACACTATTAAAGGAAAAATAAATTGAATTATTATCCAAAGCTATTTTCATAATCAAAATAATTTCTCATTTTGTAGAAGACAATCCCATACAATCACAGTTGGAAGCATTAACATTATACATTTTAGTGTATTATGTTTTCCAAAGCTAGTCCTCTTTGTAAAATAAATTTGCATAATGGCAGATAAAAATGTTGATATATTTCAGTAGCAATAAGTTAACCACCAAAGACAAACTAATTGCCATTTAATGTTTTCTAAATCTATTGCTTATGTCACCAAAGGAGAATTTTACCATTTACAGTTGTTTCAGTATTTTTCTGTAACTTAGATACAGGAATAGTGACATCTAGTGGCAATTTCGTTTTTAATAAAGTAGTTTCTAAATGGTTTATTTGTATTAGCTTTAAATATTTTGTAAATTTCAGTCCAAATTCAAAGTTGTATACTGATTGTATTCAGTATTAAACAAAATCACCCACCTGTGCAGCAATGCCTATTCTGCCAGTATTTAGCATTCCAATGGCATACTTATAGCCTTGTCCAACCTGTCCCAGGATATTGGTCTCAGGAACCTAAAAAATAAAACCACTTAATTATTTCTGCTCTATTTTGCTTTGCAACTGCTAGTAGGATTCACAGGTAAATCAGCGTACATGTTTTATTTAATGTTCCTCATAAGTGAAGTCATAAAACATAAGACAGACATTTGATGTCTAGAATACCCGATTAGAACACCTCCTGATACATGTGATTATAAACTGATGATTAAGAAAAACTGTATCAAAATTTAAGAAATTCAACCCCCCTCAAGACTTCTGTGAAAGAACAGAGAGAAAAAAGTTAAAATATGCCAAACAGTCAGTAAGTCCAAGGAGGATATTGGTCTCAGGAACCTAAAAAATAAAGCCACTTAATTATTTCTGTTCTATTCTATTCAAGACTTCTGTGAAAGAACAGAGAGGAAGAAGTTAAAATATGCCAAACAATCAGTATGTCTAAGGAAAAAAAAAAAAGGGAATTTAGTTAACATTCTTTCCCCTTATGTGGTCAAGTTCCAGTTATACACAAATTCTGCTTCAATAGCTGAACAGCTTACAATACCTTAACGTTTTCAAATGTTACTGGGCAGGTAGAAGATGCTCTGATTCCAAGCTTGTCCTCCTTCTTTCCTACATGGAGTCCCTCTGTGTCACGATCTACTATGAAGCACGTAATTCCCCTGTATCCCTAGAATGAATTACAAAATAATCAGAACTGTTTTTTATATTACTATCACCAAATGATGGTCAAAATATCTCATTCCAATACTGAACTTTTGTGTCTGCTTAATACTATAGTACTAATTACGCAGGTAGAAGATGCTCTGATTCCAAGCTTGTCCTCCTTCTTTCCTACATGGAGTCCCTCTGTGTCACGATCTACTATGAAGCACGTAATTCCCCTGTATCCCTAGAATGAATTAGAAAATAATCAGAACTGGTTTTCATATTACTATCACCAAATGATGGCCAAAATATCTCATTCCAATACTGAACTTTTGCACCTGCTTAATACTATAGTACTAATTAAAACACCAGCACCATCGTCTGTTCCCTCTATGTCTGCTAATCATGGTTTAACAAAGGCCAGAAATACTTTTCTATTAAAATACTCCACGTGGAAAACATAATGAGAACAACCTTAAAAGTTCTCTTGATAAGACAGGGGACTGGTATTATGTAAATTAAATAGACAGGACCGTGGTGCTTGTCTGTACTGGAAATCACTGGAAAAGCAAGTTATTGCTCTGCAGTGAAGCTACTGCTCACTGTTGGAACATTTGTCACAGTCAAAAAATGGACTGCAAGAAGACATCAGGTATCTCTACACTAAAGTGGTCAAACGAATAATGGCTCTAAACCCACCTGTCAGATAATTCTATAGGATGCAATATTTTACTTAAGCCCAATTACTTCAGCTACTCTTCTCATGGAAGGCTGTGTATATACCCTTCCTTTTAAGGTTACCCAAAGAGCACTGACTGGTGAGACTGGCATCACTGGGAACTGCGCTTGAATATCCAAAGTGCAGCATAACTGTAAGTGTTATAACAGACCTAATCTAACGCCCATAATTGCTGCAAACTCTCTCCTTGTGATTCCACTTTGCAGAACATTGATATCACTCTCTCATTACGTTAGCGAGGTAGTGGGAATATAACTAAAAAAGCAGTCTGAAATCATTGTGATGGTTGTTATTAAGAAGCTCAAAGAGTTGATTTGGTGTTCAGATAATGATCTGGACAGGACACTAAATAATGCATGTGACAACACATAGATTGTATAGCCAATCTAAATTCTGGCATCTCCTACATACAGACTTACAATCTTATTTTAAAAATAAATATCTTCAAACTAAATTTTTAAGAAAGTGATACTGGAAGAAGCTTAAAAAAGAATTAAAAGTTTTAAGCAATTTAGTTCTGTATTTGATTATCACTCTACCGTATTGGTATAAGTACATTTTCAAGCCTGTAGTTGACTTTTCTGAATCTACTACCTACATCCAAATTAGTAACAAAACTTGAAACACACATATTCAGCTGTATATTTTTTTACCTGAACATACTCTGCTGATGTATTCTTATTAGCTTTCCTGTGCATGTAGCCTAAGCTCTATTTTGCCTTTTAACAACAGCAACTTGTCAGTTAAGCCAGAAGGGTTGGGGGAAAGGCTTCAACTATCTGTTCTTCTGTTACTCCGAATAACACCAACACGTGCTGTGCTCTTCATCTAAGCAACTATGATTCCGACATTTTTATTTTCCCTGGTGGGAGGAATTTATTAAATTCCTCAGAGAGTTCTCAGTTTTTGTTGGGAAATATTTTTAAAGGTTTGCTGTCAGCTAGGAGAAGGTTCAAAGAATATTAACCTTTTAACATCAGATTATTACTACAAAATCCAGTTTCATATATAATCAGCTGTCACTGAAATGCAACTACTCTTTAGCAACTTACTAAGGACGGATCTGTATTTGCCATCACAAAGAAAACTCCTGCATGTTCTGCTAAACTAATCCACATCTTGGAACCATTGATAATGTAGTAGTCTCCTTTCTTTTCAGCCCGAGTCTTCAAAGAAAAAGCATCGCTGCCGGATCCAGCCTCCGAAAGACAGAAGCTGCCTATCTGTCAATTGAAGGGAAAAATTAATTTTAATTTTTACTGTGCATATAGGCACAACATATAGCAAATTCTGCAACAAAATCATTATAAACAAGCATAAGTCTCTTAAATTCAAGCATTTGAATCCATTGCATCACAGTAACTGAGTTTCAGATATAGAGATTAAGAATTAAAACACTATGTAATCATGTCTCTCAAAGTCAACTGCTTTAAGGTTCTCTTCCACAGTAAATCAAATTTTAATGAAACTAGTGAGCACCTTTCCACTTGTACCTCTCAGCTACTGATGACAAGACGTATCAATATCACCACAGATCTCAGCTCCAACCAGTGTTTCCATGTTCACATGTGGTTTCCAATGCTGCAGTCACCCCTTTACTTACTGAAAAAACCCCACCCCACTAACATGACTTAACTATGAAAAATCCTATTATAATTTAGTAAAGTGAGAATTTGACTCACTGTATCTTTAGCGACTCTGGGCAAGTAAGTTCTCTTTTGTTCTTCTGTTCCATATGTGGCAAACAACTTAATGGTTAGTGTATTTTGGAGTTCACAGAGAAGAGCTACAGCCGGATCAACTTTGGCTAGTTCTTCTACCACCAATATGATTGAAAAAAATGAAGCTCCAGTTCCTCCATATTCTTCCCCAAGATCAATACTCATCAGCTGCAATGTAAGAGATGCAAGTATATCAACCTGTTGGTTCCTTTCAACAACTTTTTAGTTCAAGCTGATACCTAAGAGATTAAAATGAAAACCACAGAATCTAAGTATTTCCAGATCCTTCCCCAAAGACCTGTTTTCCTTCAATACCCTTAACAAACTAATGAATCTTCACAGGAGTTGATAGTCAATTCATGCAGTACACAGGGCAATCATCACCCTAATTTAATTACATTTTCCAGAACAATTGCAATCTTAACAGAAGTCTAATATTTAGAGTGCCATTACACTTATCAGAGTCATGATGAAGAATGTGGTATGGGAAAGGGAAAGGTGAATAATATTACAGTAAAAGATGGAGAACAGTTGCCTTGCTGTTGATAAATCCAAAATTTGTAATGCTATATTAGTTCACTTGAATTATAACCCTCAATCTTTTAATCTAGGAATCTGAAAAGTGCACAGCTAGAGACACAAAATGATGTCACTTTCTGAATAAAAGATTAAATAAAAGTGTGCAGACCCCTTGTTCAAACAATCCCTGTATTATAGAGTCTTCCATTTTCGAATTCTCATCCATTTTTTGCACCAAAGGTGCAACTCGTTCCTGAGCAAATTTTGTCACTGTAATGAAGAGAAGAAAGACAGCGTGTAAATATTTTAACACTCTCCTTGAAGATCAATAAAACAGTTATGTGGTACTTCTGACAGGTTCTGCATGTATTCCCTGACTCTCCCAGACAAGTTAATAAAAGGACAAAACAGTGCCCAAGTGAAACAAGGTGATGTGCCACAAGGCTCCATCAAAATCACTTTCTGAATTTAGCTACAACTCTCTAAACCAAAACAAATATTTCCTAGAAATTTTGAAAACATCTCAGCAACACTTACATAACATTGGCTGACCAAAAAAATTATACAAAATCTTTCAAATACATCCCTTATTTGGTTAGTTGTACCATATTTCTTTATAAATTAAATCTATAAATAAAAGATGGTCTCAGGCTTTAATGCCTGTTATTCCGAATGCACAAAATCCTGTAAGTTAATTGCAGCTGAACTAAACACTTCAGAAAGGGCACAAGTCAATGCCAGGCAACTTCACTTCTGCCACAGCAACAGTTTTAAACAGCTAATATTTATGCAGAGTAAACTGCCCTGTGGTATGTGGAACTGTGCTATGGTAACGTGGAAAAAGAACATTGCATTTTGCTCTCATGAACTAAAGCACTTTTAAAATTAAGCACAACCCCACACAACAATCTCAACATTTAACTAGAAGAACAAAAATAAATTGTTAAGCTTTTAGTTAGACATTTCTGAATTTTAACCACACATATAATAGGTACCCATATTTTTGAGCATTTTCTCCTCTTCGGTGAATGTTTGAAGCGGTGCACAGATAACTCCATCACTAGCTAGATTTGGCTTAAGTTCCGATTTGGAAGATCTAAAGGCACAGGGAGAAGTCCTCCAAGGAGCCAAGTACAATGGCAAATTTCTTTTCAGCTGTTGACAATAAATACAGAACATCAAGAGTTAATAGAATTTGTATTTGTAGACAGACAATACACAATTTTACCCAGTGTTTTTATTCAGGGATACAATAGGAAATATAATTTATATTAAATATCACACAAATGCATTTTACTATAGGGGAATGGCACTAAGCATATATGGCAAAAGTCACAAAAAAGAACAGAATAGACAGTGACTTTTGGGAGCAAGCTATGAGCAGTGAATAGACAGTGACTTTTGGGAGCAAGCTATGAACAGCTTGTCATGTGGGTGGACACAGACAATGTGATAGGTAATTAGTTTGTATCTTGGAGAACTATACATGGTCTTCAAAGACTTTCTGAAGAAGGTAACAGCAGGCATTAGAAAGGAACATGTTTGGTTTGAGAGTTAATACATCTTCTAACCACAGAGTAATTGCTTAGGATTTTAAAAAGTTAGCACAATGAATATGATCTGGCTCAAAAAGTAACAGGCTAACAGTAGCTAAACTGCTGCAAAATGTATTCCTGAAAAGCAATATTTAAAAAAAAGCAGCACAGTTCGACTGACTGATCTCAGAACAGGCAAGACAAAAATGGCTTTCCTTCCATAACTCCCAAACCCCAACTTATTCTGTGGCTGCCATCTACAGATCAGATCTCTGCTACAGGTATCTGTCACTACTGCGATGTCAGTTTAAGTGTGGACATATTAATGCCTTTCTGAGACAACTGCTGACAGAAGCCCCCAGTAGAGACACAGCTGTGCCATAAAAATAATGTATATAACAAGCATATGCCTGCCAACATACATTTTTGCCAGCACACACCCCTAACCCCACAGCGAGCAGACTGACTGACTGTGCCGTAACCCGGCTGCTATTTAGCTCACAGAACGCAGGACAATTTTGCAATGCACACTGTCACAGCAGCCTTTCTCAAAAAATGGCAGAAACTTTGGGGTCAGGAAGTAAAAATTCCTTTGATCCTTCGAATAATTCACTCTCTTTCATGTTTGCTTTCAACACCTGTCATCTCCCTGTCTGAAGAGCTGATGTAAAACAGATCTATGGACTCCTTTTCTCCTAGAGACAAAATGCACATGTCTATTACAGTAAGGAAACTCTGACTTTAGCACAACCAGTGATGCATGACAAAAAAATAATAGTACAAGTGGTAATATAGAAAACAAATATTGCTGTGAACATTTAATGTTCATTCATGTTCAACACCCCTGATCACATAAAACAAATACTGACTAGTGGGGTTGATTCATGAATACAAAGTTTGGATGATCAGTGACAGCTGCAACACTTTCAAATGAAGACTAAGTTACTAGAGTCACTGTGGGTCTTCATGAAAAAAAAAAAAAAAAGAAAGAGTTGCTTTAATAGAGATAAAATCCAAGGCAACCATGTTCTGGAAGCTGTCAGTCAGGAACGGATTATTTACAGAACATTCCAGCTATGGTAGGGTCACTCAACACCCAGACGTGCAAGACTATTAAACATCCACCTGAATAAATCCATATTCTTAGCAAGGTCTGAGAAGGAAAAACGTAAGTATAGACATATACACATATATATATTTAACACAGTATGCTTCCTCAGCAGTTAGAGGATTACAAATCACACATAATTCCTGCTTCTTCCACTACTTTATTTCCAAGTAAAAAGAAAAGAGCCTTTTTCTTTCACAGTAGTCATAACCAAAGATGAACCACTGAGAATATTTCATCAGTATTGACCAAGAGCTGTCAGGAAAAATGCACAGTGCTTTTTTAAGAATATAAAACTTTTGGAAAAGCTGCAAGTAGGTACACTCAGTAGGCAATAAACCACTACTGTTGAAACAACAACAGGTGGCACTTTGGGATTAGTTCTACTTTTGTTTGATGGCACCTGACACTTGGATGTAGAATTATCGACTGTGCAGGTGAACACATCACTAAAGGCATGCAGAGAAGCCTGCCCTGTCCAAAGTGGGAAGTACAGATTTTGCAGACCACAGAAAATACACAGATTTTTCTCACATGCTTTCAGTAAAATGGGAAACTTGATTAAAAGCAGCTCAGCAAGGTCAAGCACAAGTGCGTGGGGCTGTATTGCCTGAGGTGACCTACCTGGCTAGCAAGTCAACAGCTCAGGGTTTGTTGAAATTAAAGCAGGCAACAACGTCAAAGGTTTTGAGAAAGTTAGTGCCCACAGTAACTGTCCCTTCCTTCACCTCCACTTAGTAGAAACCACCTCAGGCTTTCCCCCCTCCCACCCCCAGAGCTTTCTCTTGGAGGACCTTCTACTGCAACCAACCCACGTGAGAGGAGCAGAGAAAGGTGTCCTACCATGACAGGAGAAACAAAGGTAACTTAGCGTGCAGACATGGTTTGATAAATGCTTGTCTGATACCTGATTGAGATGTGCTACAGGACAAAAGGAATATTCATAACCTTGAAAAGTCTTAAAACCAGCAGGATGGCCCCAAGGCATGGGACCTACGCTGGCAACACCCACACGCCGAGCAGCAACCCACAGGTATGCCAGAGTAATAGCACAGTGTAGAAATGATTCTTTACTTTCACGTTTAGATAAAAAAATAATAATCAAGTCACTACATTATTGTCTACATCTTTATTTTTAAAAGTAATGTAGTCATATAGTATTGCTAACTTTCAGATAGCTATTTATAGTACCTTACTCAAATGCTTTGATACTGTTTCCCTGCTTTTTCCCCCTCTGTTTCTGTAGTTAAGGTAATGATTTACACTGCTACAACATTCAGACTGCTTGCCCTGCTAAACACATGTATTTGAAAATTGGTTTCTGGGTTGCTGATAACATTGATTTTTTCTGTTTATCTCAACTCTTACCTCCACCTCAGCTCTTTAAAGATTAGTTCCTTTGGTTTCCTTCTGTTTATTTCACAATCTAAAACGAGTTTGTAATGCTGGCAGACCTGGCAGCACCAGCATTAAGATATAAATAAAAAAAGGCCAAAGCAATATATTTTCCTAAGCTCACTTTTCTTTCCTTTATGACTTCCACTTCTATATCTGTCCCAGGTCCCCCCTCTGTTTCTGTAGTTAAGGTAATGATTTACACTGCTACAACATTCAGACCGCTTGCCCTGCTAAACACATGTATTTGAAAATTGGTTTCTGGGTTGCTGATAACATTGATTTTTTCTGTTTATCTCAATTCTTACCTCCACCTCAGCTCTTTAAAGATTAGTTCCTTTGGTTTCCTTCTGTTTATTTCACAATCTAAAACGAGTTTGTAATGCTGGCAGACCTGGCAGCAGCAGCATTAAGACATAAATAAAAAAAGGCCAAAGCAATATATTTTCCTAAGCTCACTTTTCTTTCCTTTATGACTTCCACTTCTATATCTGTCCCAGGTGCCTTCCAGACAGCTCCTATTTCCCAGCACAGAAGCTCCACCACAGGAGGCTTGCCCAAATTTACAGGGTTGGTTTTCTTTATTTCAATTATCACAATGCTCCCTCCAGCTGCTATAAGCAGGTCCCAGGCCAGCATGCCCTCTCACTCTGCACAGCAACAGAGCATGTGTGGCAAAACCCCTGGTTTTCTGCTTGTTTCCTTTGTCTTTTGATCACCCCTAAGGAGCCACAAGTCTGCCCAGGTAGGTATTGGAGACATCCAAACGCCTCAGCTGCTTCTTCTCACAGGCCTGTCAGCCATGGGCTGCAAGCCCTTTCACAAGACTTGCAAGAGCTTTTTTTAGAAATTACCCAATACCGCCCCTCCGTCCAAAAAAAAAAAAAAAAAAAAAAAAAAAAAAAGAAAAAAAAAAAAAAAAAAAAAAAAAAAAAAACCAAACCAAAAAACCCCCAACCAAACCCACAAGACAGAAGAAGAGGGACTGCCAACCCCCCCTCATCCCTCACAGACCTGCACCCGAACCGGCCGAGCGGACCCCCCCAACCCTCCCGGCAGCCCTTCAGTAGCCCCAACCGGCGGTGTGAGGTGAGAGGCGAGGCGAGACACCCCTCTTCGCCCCCAGATCCCTCAGTCTCCCCGCTTCACCTTCCCACAGCTCCTCAGCCAGCCGCCCGCCGCCGCCGCCGCC
>NW_015090865.1:3276793-3317138 GCF_001431845.1 Calidris pugnax | reverse complement strand
GAAAGGAGCAGGAATAGAGCTTGGATAGAGTTTGGGATCCGTCCTTCTGCGTGATGTTGATTTTGAAGTAATTTGCACGGGAAAAGATGAGACAGGGGCAGAGAGATTGTGCCCCCCTCTCCCCCCTCCTTTTCCCCCCTTGGTCCCTTAAAAGAAAACAAGATGTGTATGTGTGCTGTAGTCATATTATTTTATTCTAATTACTGCAGTAATGAGTTCTAACTCTGTGTGAGAAACTATTAGTTTTACTGTGTCTGAACTGTTTTCTGTAGCAGAATTCTTCAGGTAAAATATTTATAATGCACATGATCCTAGCACATCCTACGGCGCATCTTGGACAATAAACTTGGGGCACATCAGCACTGTAATAAATGTTAAATCCAGCAGTTGCGCCTGGTGGAAAATGAATTAGCAGTTTCTTACCCGTCAGTTTATAAAGCTGGAGAAGATGCAGATGTCTGCGCAGAAACCCTTCTGTATAAGTAGAATTTGAGGGACATCTGGTGTGATGAGCCCAGCCGAGTGCAGGAAACACGAGCAGGTGTGCTCAGGTTTCTGATAATTTGAGTTGCATTTTCTTGTTTGTGGTGGTGACAGAGCAGGCATCTCATCTGTGTTGATCAGCAGGAGAACTGCTGGTTGCATGGCTATAAAAAAAAATACAGTGTAAAATCACAAAAGGTTCTTTTGTGCATACAGATGTAGAGGTTGGCAATTTAACTACATTGACATTAAAAAAAGGAAGAGTAATGTTTTCAAATTAAATCAGTGAGGTAGAGAAAGGCAGTTTTATGCAGTTGATCCCCAAAATTACGTCTTGTCTCCAGTCAGATTTGTAAAATTTTGTGTAGTTATCCTTAAAAGTTAAATGTGATTTAAAAAGTAATCAATCCCATATTTTTTTGTGCCTTACACAAAGGGATACACAGATTTTTCAGTGAAAACATGAACCTTTACCGTTGTTTCATGTTGAACCATTCAACATTTAGAAGGGTTTAATTTTAAATTGTTATTTCTTCTTATTATAATTTGATAAAAGTTGGCCTGGTCAGGACTCTACATTACCTTGTCCTGATTTTTTCTTCCATATCTTGAATTCATATCCTGATATCTTTGTTTTATTGCAGGAGACACCAACAAACGGAACACAAATTAACTTAAGCCTACACCAGGCTGGTGACATCTGAAAGAGGGTAGGCAGAAATGATATATAAAGATGTGTTTAAAACTAACTTATGGGTGATGGTAATGATAATAGTTGGGCACACTTAGGTGTGATGTGAAAGAACATACTCATCCGGATGTCAAAAAAATGAACTAATGCTTATAAATAACTTTGAACATACAGAAGAATGTGTTTAAATGTGGTCTTGAACTCAGGACTTGAGTCTTCGTGGAACACGTAATGTTTTGGTTAGTACCTATTAGAGAACAAGAAGAAATTTGTATTGAAATTGTTGCATCATAAATTATTTCTGATTGTAATCTATAGCAGTAGTAATGTGACTGACTCAGTGCTCTCTTTCCAACTGAATCCTGGGTTCTGTCTTCACAAATTCATTGCAAACTGATACTCTAGAGGTTTGTCATTGTCCCTGAAAAGAGCATGACCACTGACTTCTAGTGAATATTTTTCTTATTTCTTATTTCTTATTTCAATCCAAAATAATGAAATGGATTAAGACTTTTATGTAGGATAGGAAAGTAAAATTTTGGGAGAACTATGAAATACTGCTTTCTATGAGACTTCTTTCCATCTTTGCAACTGAATCAGTGACATCCAGTTGGTTTCCCAACATTACAGTTGCCGTAACTGACCCAGTTCTGGGATTTTTTGGAGCCATATGTTCATCAGAGAATCTACTCAGACCATCAGTAAGATACGTCTCTTTCAGTGAAATACACAAAGGAGTAAATGTGGTTTTTGAAAAGCTTTTGCTGGAAGTGTAACTGTTTTAATAAAACTGAGAGCCAGTAAAGTATTAGAACCTGTGTTTCAAAACAAACATTTTTCATCTTTCTTTTTTAAAAACACATGGGGATTGGGAATAATAATGGACTTACATTTCTTTTTTTTTTTTTCCTTCCAGGGAAAGCGGACGAGCTGTGCTCTGTGCTTTCTGTCTGACCTGTTTGGAGCACATTTTGGAGCATGTTTGCCACTTAGCAGGGAACTAAAATTCAGGTACATTAAAAAAATAGAAAAAGCATGTTGACTTTGGTTATTATGTAATTTTATCCAATCTGATATTGTTGTTATATTACTGTTGCTGAAAACAGTTTCCCCAGTAATATGTATTTGGTGATCTTTAATGAGTTCCAAGTTCTAAAAATACTCATATGGTTGTCAGTTTGGGCACTGAGTCATGCTGTGTGATAAATGTAATCACTTGAAAAAAAAACAACCCACAAACCCACTAACCCCCTTGTTTTTATGAATGCATTCAAATTCAGGGACATGTGATTTGAAAATATTTTTCTTTCTAGGCACAAGAGGTTGTAAACGTAAAGAGTGAATATGGGTGAAAAGAAGCCAGAACCTTTGGACTTCGTAAAAGATTTTCAGGAATATCTTACACAGCAGACTCACCATGTAAATATGATTTCTGGATCAGTCAGCGGAGACAAGGAAGCAGAGACTCTTCAGGGAGGTAAATTAATTTCAGTGCTACCAAAGATTATTTTTTTTGAGAATAACTGTGCTGTTGATATTCCAGATAATGATGTGGAGTACTACAATTGTGTGGAAGCATTTCTGATAGTCGTTTTCACATCACAAAAGATGTGTATGTACCTTTGTTTTAATCAGGGTTTGTTCTTATAATTCTGTATGTTTAAAGACCAGGGGCGCACAGAAGCAAAATATATTTGGCATATTTTCGCAGCGTGATATATAAGATTGAAATCTCTGTTGCATTGTTCACAGCTGGGACAGAAGGTGATCAGAATGGTCTGGATCATCCTTCTGTTGAAGTTTCACTGGATGAAAACTCAGGAATGTTAGTGGATGGGTTTGAAAGGACATTTGATGGAAAGTTAAAGTGTCGATACTGCAATTATGCCAGCAAAGGAACAGCCCGGCTCATAGAGCACATCCGAATTCATACAGGTATGAAACGTTCTGCAGCACCTCCCTGGCAGGCAGCATGGTATTCACTCACTGTCCTGTCTGCATGTGAGGAGTGAGCATCTTCAAGCAGTATGAGAGTTCTTAAAGTTACTCAACAATCAGAACTGGTTTGGGATTTTTTAAAATAGACTGTTTTTTTTAAAGGTGTGCCACGTAGCTATTTAAATTATGCAAATTTCCACTTACGTTTGTTATTACAGACCACTGAATCTGAAGTAACTATATATGGGAGTAAAGTTTAGCATGAAAGCATCAGTGTAAAGGGCCCTAAAGGTAACTTTTAGTTTTTCAGAAAAGTGAAAAATGTACATGCTGCCACTTGGAGATTTAAAGGGGCTTTTTAAATTCCTCTGTTGTTTAGCTCTGAAGATGTTCCCATTTTGTACTTCCACATCTAGAACGTTGTAGAAAACACAGTAATAAGAATAAAGTTTTTGTATTGGTAGAATACTCAAACAGGAAGGTATATCATCAAATAAGTGATTAATAACAGTAATGAAAAGAAAAAATACTGGAACTGGCATTCTGGGACAGGCTTTGAGTGAAGCACATTGTAAGTTGGATGTCAATAAGGCTCTCTAGGTACAGTTATTGTTGGTCAGATCCTCCCTTTGCTGTGAACTGTTGCTTTTACACAGTAACTCCCAGGATGTATTTTGGGGAAGTCAGTGCTCCTTGCCCTGGCCTGCAGTGTGGGCTTGTTGGGATCGAAAATGGCAACCAAGTAGAAATCAAAGAGTTCTGAGGTTCAGGCTCTGAAGATTTTGTAAATTTTTCTCTTGTGCTACCGTGAGCTGCCTCTGTGTGTAGCTGTTGCTGTTTCCAGATTCCCAGTGGGAATGTTCTGAAGTTTCAATGGCTGATAAAAAACTGTGGCTTGTGTACCTGCATTTGGCACAGCGTTAATGCCAGGGCTTGCTGCAGATCTGCAGAGCAGCAATGTGTTTTGGAACATCATTTTTTTAATCTAGTTTTACGTAAAGCAGTTACAGCTTCACCTGCCATTTGCCTCATATGGTATGTAGACAAGGAGAGAGATTTTGCTTTTAACAGCTTTGCTCTGTGCAGTTCTATTTCTGAGCTTGTGAAATGAGGGTCATGTAGTGAGAGAATCTGTACTGCAGATTTACACAGTTCATTTTTAAATGGTACTTAAAGGTGCAGGAGTATCATCAATTTTAAAATTCCATGTCTTTTCAGTAGCTATTGCCATCTAAAATCTTGCACCCCCAAGTCCACAGTTACTATTGGCTGGTTGTCAACATGAGCAGATGGACTGCTAGAGCTGTGACTGGAGACATAAATTGCTACTGGAAGATGTTGGTGATGTGTGTTTGCTGATTCCAGAGATGTTTTGGATGGCTTTGGTGTGTAGGGGGTTTCTCAGACAGAATGACTGAAATAATGTGGTGTTACTTAATATCAAATGTACTAAATTTCAGCCATACTAGAGAGCAAAAAATAAATCTTCCTTCTTTAAGTTTCAAAATGTGGCTATTGGTTTAGTGTCAGAATTCCTTCTCTTACTGTAGGAAGCTGCCTACCTTTTTTATACTCCCAAATGTTAAGTTAACAGTTCTTTTGTTTTTCAAGAATGCTTTCTGATGCTGCTGCTGCTGTAGGAAGCAGAGATCACTGAGTGGCTAGAGGCAGCAGAACAATTCCTGCTGCAGATTGTGGCCATTTCAGCACGGTTGCAGCATAATATATAAAAAAGCAGGAAAGATTCCAACCAAGAATTTGGATGCTGAGAAATGTCCTCAAAAATCTCTGTCCTGATGGTCATTATTCAGAAGCGGCAGCAGAACAATTCCTGCTGCAGATTGTGGCCATTTCAGCACGGTTGCAGCATAATATATAAAAAAGCAGGAAAGATTCCAACCAAGAATTTGGATGCTGAGAAATGTCCTCAAAAATCTCTGTCCTGATGGTCATTATTCAGAAGCAAATATTCCATGAGCTACACAAATTCAGTCTTTAGGGCAAAGCATAGTACTTTAGGTTTGTGCCTTGACTAATATTTTGTTTCTTGTGGGCATAGTATATGATAGTGTTATACCAAAGGGTCGGAGCTTTACGCGTGGGATGACAGTTGTCTCAGTATTCCTGTCATCAGAGGGTATATGCACAACTCATTTGATCAAGGAAACTTTTGCAAAGGTGCTAGGAAAAGGCAGCCAAGTCGAAGGTCCTGCAGTAAATGAATTGTTTCTGTTTCAGAAAGCAAACAGCGAGAGGGGATACAGGGGGTGTCAGCCCCATGTCTATCAAAGAGCTGCAGCGATTCAGACACCCCTTTATAGCCAGATTAATGGTTCAAACATGTCCGATGCCTAATGAAACACCAGTAACTGCACAATGATAACTCATTTCCCTATACCAATCCCTTCAGTTTTATAATATAGGCAAGAATCTCAGGCTGCCAGAAGCCTTTTTCTTTCTCTGTATAGTTTCCCCATTGCCTTTTCACAATACATCTCGTATCCTTAATTTTTATACAGCACTGCATGGTGTCCTGATGGCAACACTGTTTTGCCACTACCTTAATGGCTCTTCAGAAAGCCCCCCTTTCTTCTTCAGGGTACTCCAGAACAAAGAAAGGGATTTTTTTTTTTGGTTGGTTTGGTTTTGTTTTCTTGTTTTCTTCACCCAAGGGCAAGGAGATCCAAGACCTGAGTGGTGTTTTGCTCAGAAGCTTGGGGAGGAAGCATGGCAAAGGGCCAAGAGATGGTTTGCAAGGACTATGAAGGCTCAGAGGGAATAAATCAGCATTAAAATTAGGGAAGTGATAGCTGACCAGTAGCCTCAGAGCAGTGTAAGTAAACAAGTAATGCGTCCTGGGTAACACGCAAGTGCAGCAGGGATCTGCCCAAGTAATTATGACCCAGGCATGATCATGCAACCATTATTAAGTGTAACTTACTGCAGAATTAACTTCATGCTGAGCCTGACAGCAGGATAATTAGGAGTTTGCCAGCTGTGTCGTATTAAGGGCGTGCAACATGGGATGCAATTCTTTATCTCTGTGGAACCGGTTTAGAGTGAAATAAGACCATTCAGATGGACAAGTTCTTTGTCAGTGCAGGGAGTTTGTCGGTCTCTTTACGTCATCATTTGTAGCAAATCTCCAGGTCTTGACACACATACAATAATCTGAATGTTTATATATGCTTATGGAGAAATCATGGTTTCAGTTGATGCAAATAAGTTACTTAAAGGTAGCACAAAAACTGCTTCCTTGCGTTTTGAAGAACCAGTGATGTAGGGGGAAAAAAAAAAGTAAATCTTCTATTCAGCATCCCAGGTTGTGATTCCAAACTCTGGGATGCTCAGCATGGGAAGGGCTTTCTGTATCAGACACATGCCATCTTATGGGACCTGTACCATTTTTGCAGTGTAACAGTGGCCTCGCTGCAGTCAGTCTCTGGCTTTTACAGTTGTTCTCGATGGATTTCAAAAGCCACAAAACAGATGCATTGCCCTGTGTTGTAAACACGAGAAAATACTTCAAAATTGAAAAAACCCTTCAAGGCTGAAGAGAAGGATCTAGCTCACTTTTTTTGGTGTTTGTCATGCTGTGTGGCAAGAGAATCAGTTGCACAACAGTGATTTATGAGTTGTCCTGGTATTCTTGATAGGGAGATAAGGTGATGGTTCATTTCAGCACCTGAATGTGAATCAAATCCTCCAGGCTTTTCTAACGTTGCAGACCTGGACTTAAAAACTCCTAAAAGGTCAGTCTGTGAAAGGAAAATCAAAAGTTGCAAAGTGTTATGGTACAGGTGTGTTGGCTTGTAATTACCTTTGAAAGTTTTCTGTATACTTGAAAAAGCATTAATGTGAATATCTCTAAATATTATTTAATAGAAGAGCAAAGTTCTGCCTGTCAGAGAGGAGAATATCTGGTGCTGTGGTGTGAGAGAGCACGCAGCTGTCCAGGGATTAGCTGCCTTTTTTGTTTTCTTAAATAACTCTTCAGCCACGGGATACTTTTTCAAAATTCATGTCTTGAGTGGATGCATATGTACGTGGGGTATTGAAATAATAGTTCCAGGGTCTGTGAAAGAAGGAATGTTCAGAAGATACTGAAAGGATGCCCTCCCTCAGTGTTTAAACACCATTGTCATTAAGAAAGGGTACATTTTTGGTGGCGCAGACATTTCTGCATCCAAGTGCTTACGTGCTTTGTAGGTGAGGTTCCAGTTCAGAGCACCACACAAACATCATTGCGTTCAGTCCTTGCCATCATTGCTGCAATTCCTACTCGGGTTATCTGTTATGCTAATTTTGCTTACATTTTCCTATGCTCACTATCACTTGGGTGAGGCAGAGGTGTCTAAATTTACTCCTACCTACTTTTCTTCTACCAAATAGCCAGCTGAAGTCAAGACTAGCGGTGACTGATGCTGAAAGTGAACTGTTTGATTAGCAGCTCCTAGTTTGTGGAACGGAAAGTAGCTTTTTCAAGCACTCTGTGAGATGCTGTAGTATCATCTGTTTTAATTTTCCAGGTGAGAAGCCGCACAGATGTCACTTGTGTCCCTTTGCATCAGCTTACGAACGTCACCTGGAAGCTCACATGAGATCCCACACTGGTGAAAAACCATACAAATGTGAATTGTGTTCCTTTCGCTGCAGCGACAGAAGCAACTTATCTCACCACCGCAGGCGCAAGCATAAAATGGTGCCCATCAAGGGTACGAGGTCTTCCCTAAGCAGCAAGAAAATGTGGGGGGTTTTGCAGAAGAAGACCAGCAATTTGGGCTACAGCAGAAGAGCGTTAATTAATTTGAGTCCGCCTTCCATGGTGGTGCAGAAACCAGACTACCTTAATGATTTCACTCACGAAATCCCAAATATCCAGACTGAAGCTTATGAGAACATGACAAAACCAACCCAGAGCAGTGGGTTGCCAAGAGATCCACAGGACCTCATGGTAGATAATCCTTTAAACCAGCTCTCGACGTTAGCCGGCCAGTTATCCAGCTTGCCACCTGAAAACCAAAACCCAGCCTCTCCTGACGTTGTTTCCTGTCAAGATGAAAAGCCTTTCATGATCCAGCAGCCTGCAGCACCTGCAGGAGTTTCTGCTGTGTCAGCAAATATTCCTCAAAGTTCATCTCCAACCAGCCCGGATCCTCGGCCTACACACAATCAAAGGAACTATAGCCCCGTGGCGGGTCCCAGCAGCGATCGCAGCGCCCACACCAGTACTCCCAGTATAAGCAACAGTCAACCGAGTACTCCTGCTCCCACCCTTCCAGTTCAGGACCCTCAGCTTCTGCATCACTGCCAACACTGTGACATGTACTTCGCGGACAATATTCTTTATACTATTCACATGGGATGTCATGGATTTGAAAATCCTTTTCAGTGCAACATATGTGGGTGTAAGTGTAAAAATAAGTATGACTTCGCTTGCCATTTTGCAAGAGGCCAACATAGTCAACATTGACTGAGAAAACACTCTTTCGTTTAGTTTTTTAACATATTACAGTATATTTTTCATACTTGCTAAAGGAAAGCTTGCACGTTCCCGTAAGGAATATTCACCATTAATCAGCTCGACAAAGGAGGCACATTTCTTTCCACGTGGTCGTAAAACTTGCCAGGGAAATTTTGTGTAAGATGTGGTTGTTATTTTACATGTAGCCTTTCAAAAAAAAAAAAACAAAACAAACTGAGGGAGTGCTTTAAGAATTGGAATGCTTTTACGTGCTTTGGTTGCTAAATTCTAGTTGCTTGCACTTAATCCCAATAAACATTCTACAACTGCAGAAGCAGAGCGTGTGTCCTCAAAGATAGGATGCAATTATCAGGCTATTTACTGGGCACAGCAAAATACATTAACCAGAAAATAGGAAATGGTGGTGGAGTGACACATCTGGTTACTTTGGAGACATCCTTAAAAAACTTAATTACTCCAAACTGGATAAACAGAAGCAACTTTCACATGCAAATCCGATTTGATGTAAAACTTGCTTTAATCTGGTGAAGGTTAATAATGAGTTTTTGCTTAGTATAGTCTAAACTCTTCATGCTAGATTTCAAACACTAGTTGAACTTATTTTTAAAACTCGTCACAGAACTAGAACAT
This sequence comes from Calidris pugnax, assembly GCF_001431845.1. NCBI lineage: Eukaryota > Metazoa > Chordata > Aves > Charadriiformes > Scolopacidae > Calidris > Calidris pugnax. Next base: position 3,307,911 of record NW_015090865.1, on the reverse strand, counting down.
AATGGGTTAATGTGAATGAAACTCTGGTAGGAAAAAAGGAAGAGTTAGAAGCTCATCACTCACTAATTATATGTGGTGAAGGTTAATAATGAGTTTTTGCTTAGGATAGTCTAAACTCTTCATGTTAGAGCTCAAACACTAGTTGAACTGTTATTTTTAAAACTCATCACAGAACTAGAACATAACGGGTTGTTGTGAATGAAACTCTGGTAGGAAAAAGGAAGAGTTAGAAGCTCGTCACTCACTAGTTATACAAAAGAAAAATGAAATACGACACCTTATTTTAAACTACACTTACCAAAATTTACATGTCATTCTTTTTTAAAAGGAGGAAATTTTTAAACAGTCATTATAAAGAGCTTGTAGAACTAATATATATTCCGTGAGATTTTTTAACTGCCTTAAACTAATTTGTACAGATATTTAAAATTTGCACAATTAGCCTTTTGTCTTGCTGACAGAAGTTCTACTAGAAACGAAGGAGAGGTTTACAAATGAAAAAGCATTTGTTCAGTTGGATCGCGGGCCAAGCTCCAGCGGAGAGGTTGCCTGTATGTTTGAAAGTCCTACAATCTGCTTTATTGTAAATTTGGGACTGGGTTTGTCTCATCCTTTCCCTTGGACTCGTTGTCCTTTCCTTGTGCTAGAAATGGAGGGAAGGGTTTTCTGAGCTGTCGGTGCGGGAGGCGGGCGCAGGCGTGCCTGGTGGAGGTCAGTGTGGTGAATAATTGCAGGTGGTAACTCAAGGTGTACATGAAGTCCCTTGCACACATTTTGGGGTTGTTTTTTTATTATACTGTACATCTTAACTTTGGAAGCACCTAGGCTAACGGACAGGCACTTTAATAGAAACCTAAATTAAACATCCTAGCAAAATTAATTAAAGCTCTTAATATGCTACACAGCAATTTGTAATGTTTCCAAAAGTGAAGAACTGTTACTTTTCCCCTGTTTAGACATGCACTTTTCCCTTAGTTTGTCTTACTCGAGACAAATTAAAGCTTCCCTTACATGTTCCCTTCTATTATCAGCAAAATATGGCAGCAAATACATTTTTTGTTAAAAGCAGGAAGATTTTATTAACGTTCTGCAAGTCAGAGGTTGGAATCTGAATAGCAAATGTTTGGCTTTTTCAAATGTACATCGTTGTGGGAGCCAAAGCTTCCTGAAGCTGATGGAAAAACTTACAATGACTTCAGTGTAAGATCAACGTAGGAAAAACCACCCTTCTGAGAATTTTAGTCTTAGAAGTAATTTTGACTTTAATGAATGAGAAATTTGGGAACTGAATACGATTCTGTCTCCCTGACTTACCTACTGTTGAGTTGTCTGTGCTGAAGTAACCAGCTGAAGGGATTGGATTCTCTTGGCTGCGCGTTGTAGTAAAGGGGTCAAAAATATGCCTTTGAAGTTTCCTTTCCAATGTAGTGAAGATGAATGATGACACACTGTCGCTTCTAAAAATGCTTTTGGTTTCAGGCCTTGTCAAAATCCATTTCTGTGGATTTATAAAGCAGAATGTAATCTCTGTTTTTCGTAACGACGCTTCTTGTAATTCCAAAATATCCCTTTGTTGCTTCCTACTTTTAAAATTTATTTTATGAGCAAAACAGCAACTCAGTATTGCATAAACACACAGAGTGCTGTATTTTAAGGACTGAAAGTTGGCTGAACTGGAATCCAGCTGGACGTTACTGCTCCTGTCCAGGTTTTGTAACGTGGCGCTTCCAGTGGAAGAATAACGTAGGAATGATCATATATTGACACGTTCCAAAATCTGAATTTGGCTAAAATATGGCATTAGAACTACAAACGTTGCTGTTGAGGACCATTACAATTAGTGATTTTTAGAAGTCCTTTTCCTTGTCTGTTGATGGATGATGCAAACTGCTCTTCTCCTCCTGCCCCTGGGCTCAGCAGGGAGGTGCCTCCTGCACACAGAGGTTTGAGGTTTCACCCTTCCCTTGATTTCTGAACCATGATGCTCCCGAAGGAAATTTTAGATGGGAGAAGGGTTGGGTCACTAGAGGCAGCTGGGAGCACGAGGAAGCCCGTGTGATCTTATTAAAAGGGGCCTCTATTTTGGAGGGGATCTTCTCTTGCAGGGGAGCCTATGTTCTTAATAATAGAACTCAGTATGAAAAAAAAAAATCTAACCCCAAACCTTGCAAGTTGTTGTTTAGAAGTATTTTAATCCTGCTGACTTGATACCATTTCTGCTTCGAGGTACCCAGGGAAAACCATGGTGAGCGTGGAGGAGGTGCTGAGCAGGGATAAAGCTGGTTTCCCTCCCATGTGCAAGCCCCTGTTCGTGGGGGGGTTTTAGGCAGCAGCAGGTTTTGGGGTGCATCCCTCCGTTCTGCAGCCAGAGCTGGGGGGTGGGGCCCTGCCCACATCCTGGTCCCACGCGCAGGGACACCCTCTGGACTAGAATTCCACGTTTTTCAACCTAAAACTGCCTGTTCAGTTGTGCCAAACAGAACCCTGACTGTATCCGTTTCCTTCTGTCTGCTGGGTAGGTTTGGAAGGTCTATTTTCATGTCAGTTTTTTCCTAATGTTGTACATACGATTTACTTTAATTTAAAGACCAGGAATAGTACTGGAAAAATGTTTTGGAGTGTGATCCCGAGGATTCCTTTGCAGGGATAGGCCTTACCCTGCGTGGACAAGGGATGCTGGGCAGGAATTGTAGGATCGAGTCCTTGGTTAGTGGGACTTCTCATATCGAGTTCTCCATGTGCTTCACTGCACTCACTTGGGTTTGGGGTTTTGGTTTTTTTAATAAAAAACCCAAACCCTCACATCCTTATATTATAAGGTGGTGATTAGCATTTTTAACTTGTATGGACAGGGAAGTTTGGGAATGAGCTGAAATGTTTCCATAGCTTGACCCTGTTCAAGTTCTGTAGCTGCAAACCATTACCTTTGGTGGTTTTTTGTTTGTTTTTATTGTAATAGATTATTTTATAGATCTGTTGACATTTTTAACGTGCACTATTTATAGTCCTTTTAATCCAAGCTTATTATTTTGGGACTGAATATTCCAATGAACATGCAAATATCAGCCTGAAGATCTTGGTTGATCATCTCAGTTAATACTTAAACCACCCGGGAAACAGAGAACAGGGAATAATAGTTGTTTCTTTTCACAGACACAATGTTTAGATGGAGAAGATTTTGATGTAAAATATTAATTGGCATTTTAACAGAAAACTCCCGGCTGGAAAACACATTCCAAGAGTGTTTCCTGGCAAAACCAACCGTTGCCATTGGGTTTGTTCCAGAATGTTTGGGGGGGGTTTGTTTGTTTGGGGTTTTTTTGTTGTTATTGTTTCTTTTTGACGAAGGGAATGTAATTTAGAAATCTTCACTGGCAAGTTTTCTATTCATTTGAAGCTTCTTTGCAAATCTACAGCAAATGGATGTTCTGCTGCAGGAAATCTAGTCCCTGCTGAAGCGGTTTTCATTGCGCAATCTTTGTGTCTGTGCTTCTAAGTACCTGCTTTGTTAATAATACGTATTTCCGTGTAAGAGCATATTTTGTATGCAAAAAAAAAAAAAAAGAAAAAAACCCCACCCGTTAGACTTGTAAAATAAATTTTATTGTGTAGTGAATGTTTTCAGATGACAAGGTTAATTCTGAAATAACTATATCTAGTGTAGGTCATGTTGTGGAGCTTTGCTTTTGTAAGATACGAATAAAATAACACTTTCTAATTAAGCCTTATGTTAATTCTTAATTGCTTGTGCTTCCACAGGCGATGCTGTGGCCTAGGTAAGGTGTGGAAGGTAAGCACGGGAGAGGGTATTTATGTTTCAGTCTGCTTAAGTTGAAAATGCTTAATTTTAGAGCTGAATCATGACACGCTGTTATTCCTTGCCACTGTTAATCTTGTGTATTTGGTCATTTTCCAGATTGTTTTGTTCCTTCTATTCCTGTTTCTTTATCTATGTCTGAAATCAGAGTTTTTATCCTGTAAGGTGTTTGTTGCCCCATATGAACTTCTGTGTATGTTGTTGGCAACTTTGAAGGCAGCACCAAGTTCCTTCGGACGCTGGAGTTGATCCCTACATGCACGTGGATGTTAATTTAACTGCATCTCACATTTCTTGTTCTTGCAAAAATTCTGTCGTGGAAACCAGCAGAGGAGCCAAGAGCCTGATCTAAAAAAGGGACTTGAGAAACTGAAGCAGGACATGGATTAAAGGCAGGTCCTGACGTCCTGGCTTTGGCTGCTGTGGTTCATTGTCAACTGGCTTCGTGCTTGAAAGGCAAGACTCCATCTCACTTGGTGGTTTGGTGCCTTCCCAGGCAGGTTTCCTTCTGGAAATGCCCGGCTGCCCCTTGGACAGAGCAGAGAGGTCACCACCCAAGGTGCTCCTCAAACCATCTTCAAACTGGTTGGTCCCACTGGAAGGAGGAAACAGGACGGGCTGACTCCCAGATGTTCTTCCCAGGCTGGCTTTTCCTAGGATTCTGTGAAATTTAAAATCTACAGACTGTTTGTTGTTGGCTTGATCTTCAAAGTCAAACACAGTGTGCCAGGCTCTATTTCTCCTCCACAACACGGCAGAGGAGTTAGAGGTGACACAAGCCTCCAGAGAAGGAATCTGTGTCTCTCAGGTGTTCCTCTGAGGAGCACTGCGTTGTAAACACTCTGGACTCTTAAAAACCACCAACATTCTCTCTGTCGTTATTTTAAAATATATTTATTAACCACATCGGTTGCCTCCTGCTGGAATGAAGAAGTTACACTTGCAGCAAGGTCAGAATATTGATTTTCTCTGCAAATTTGGTTTTTCCAATTATTTCCTCGCCGCAAATCTTCTAAAAATTCTGCTTTGAGTTTGTTGAGTTCTTCTGCCAAGCTCTTCATCTCACTCGGGAGGACGTTTTTACCTGAAAAGTAAAACTGAACTTTTCACTTCATGTTTAAAGACAAAATGTAGAGACTTCAGCTCACGTTCTACAAATAACTTTGACCAGATTTCTGAAGATGACTGCAGGGTTGGGATTCCTCGATTTACCCTGATTTTTATGGCTTTGGCCTGAGGTTGCCAGCCAGCCCCTTGAATATGTTGCTCGTACCTTTGGCGCTGATTTTTATGGCTTTGGCCTGAGGTTGCCAGCCAGCACCTCGTACCTTTGGCATCCTTCATGGCCTGAGAGATGACACGTCTGCACATCCCATCAGCCTGATGGATGGTACTTGCTGCACAGATGGCTCGATCCACCTCCTGGCCAGGGAGAGAGACAGAAAGGAAGAATACATGCAAAAACATTTTTAAAAGCTATGTTTTTTTTTTAAAACTATACACATTTATGGGAAGAATACATGCAAAAACATTTTTAAAAGTTTTGGTTTTTTTTAATACCATACACACATATCAGTGTTTGTAAAGGCAGTTCAGTGATTTAACTTAATAAGGCCTTAATACAATCCATTTCAAATAGGATTAACTTTTCTGTGTGTGCTTTTGCAATCCAGAAATGCAATGGGGATTTCTCAGTTCCTGTCCTCCCAGTGCTGTGATTCCAACTGGGGAATAACTGACTCACTCCTTCACCACCAGCTGGAAGGGCCAGGACTGTGAAGGGAAGCAGCACTACCTTTTGCTCAGGGTTCTCCTCGTTTTGCTTCACTGGATTTTCCAAAGCCGTGGCTAGCAAACTGATTATCTGCTCACTAAGGAAACAAATGAGAGTAAACCATATTAATCAAACACTCTCCCTGAAGACTGTTCTTTCATTTTGTAATGACACCTCATCCCAGGGGAAAAAAAAAAAAGCAGCAAGTTTTCAGTTAAATTTTTGAGGTGATCAATGAAATAACTTTGCTACAGCAACTTCGATGAAACCCAATTGTAACTAAAACTACAGCCAATTCTTTCCAGTCTTAATGTTTCAGAAAATTTACATGGATTTTCAACAGGTTAGAAGCGCAGTGAGATTTGAGGTTAACTCTGCAAAGAATGATGGCTGTGAGCTCCCAGCAACTGCTGCCTGTGGTGTGTAACTGACTGGCTTCCAAAAACCACCATACGGAGTATTTTTTTACATAGTGTTTAAACACAATAAAAGCTTTTCTACCCGCCTGTTTCTGAAAACACAACTTATTGAAAATCCCACCATCAATCCAGTGACATACTCATCCTCTAAAGTGCAATCAAAACTCTTCAGAATCAGGCTGTTCCGTTCCCAAGCGTTTTTCTTGAGATCTGGCATTTCTATTTTTCTTGCCATTAAACATATTGTCTGGTCGGGTACGGGGTGACTTCTTAGACGATTTCTCTGCAAGCAGCATTCAAGGGGACAGTCTAAAAATAACTGGCAGAAGCTCAAGGAATCTAAAAGAACATAAACAGACGTCCTGGTTTCAGCTGGGAGAGAGTTAATTCGTTTTGTAGCAGCTCAAGGAATCTAAAAGAACATAAACAGATGTCCTGATTTCAGCTGGGAGAGAGTTAATTCGCTTTGTAGTGATTGCTGCGAACAGAATGTCTATAATGCATATTGGTGTAGTTCTTGCTCGATGATGTTTATACTTTTCAAGTGCGAACAGAATGTCTATAATGCATATTGGTTTAGTTCTTGCTCAATGATGTTTATACTTTTAAAGGACTTTTTTCAGCTTCCCGTAGAAGCTGAGGAGCATAAACAGAACGATGGAATGGCCAAAGGAACATTCTGTACCCTAGACATCACGCTCAGTAGATAAATGGGGTTGGCTGTGGGGCAGGAACTGGCAATCCCTGCTCAGGATGGGCTGGGTGGTGAGAGTGACTTGTGTCTTATATATTCTTTTTTCCATTAGTATTATTTTTATTTTCCTTTTCCATTATTGTTCTATGAAACTGTTTTATCTCAGCCCATGTGTTTTTTCCCCCCTTTCCCCTTCTCTGTCTGTCCAGGGGAAAGGGGAGAACTGCACTGTCTTGGCTGTTGGCTAAACCACAATGTACACTTTTAACTTTTAAACCCTCCAAGTAAAAATGTCTGAGAGCAACGTGCACGAGAAAGGCTTTACATGAATGAGTAACTTCTACACTAGCTCTGAGCCTAAAAAAAATACAAACTGGTAAATAATACAAATGGTTTTAACTTTCAAGGCCACTCAAGTGGCAATTTCTGAGATCAACGTGCATAAGAAAGGCTTTAAGCGACTTAGCTATCTCTAATAAGAAAGGAATAAAGCTAAGATGATGCAGACTGTACTGCAGGAATCTAGCAATTAAGAATAACAAACGGTTCTGCAAAAGCACGTTAAAAAAAGGCAGGTAAAGAGCGCCCAACTTCTGACAAAGCTGCAAACGTTTTTCCGCGTAGGAACAAAGAGCAAATTACATTTGCGCGCCAGCTGGTACACCTCGTATCTCATGCTCTGGTAATAAAAATTGTCATCCAAGACGAGGTAGAGCGGCCCGGCCGTGGGTGCGGGGGTCCCGGCGCGACCCTGACGGTCTCCCGCGGCGATCAGCCCCTGCCGGCGGCACCAGGCCAGGAACCGCTCCCAGCCCGGCTGCTCGGCGGCGGGAGGGGCGGACGGCGGCTCCCCGGTGACCAGAGCCCGCAGGAACCGCTCCAGGCACTGCAGCAGCTCCCGCCGACTCCGCTTCCAGCGCGGCAGCTGCGGAAAGAGGCACGGAGGGGTGAAGGCCCGAACCGTCCCTGGGCGCCGCCATCTTGGCGGCCAGGCCCCGCTTCACGGCGTTGCCTAGCAACGCCGCCGTCCCCGGGCCCCTCCGCCGCCGCCAGCGCTGACGGAAGGCCGGGCCGCCGTGCGGTGCGGCAGCCGCTGCTGTGCGCATGTGCGGGCCGGCCCCTGGCGGGCGGGGAGGGGACGGGACGGCAGTGGGGTCACAGCAACTCCCGGGAGAGCGGGTGGAGCTGCGCGGAGGGGGAAGGAGGGGAGGTGTGGGCCCACAGCCGGGGGAAAAAAAAATACAAACTGGTAAATAATACAAATGGTTTTAACTTTCAAGGCTGCTCAAGTGGCAATTTCTGAGATCAATGTGCATAAGAAAGGCTTTAAGCGACTTATCTATGTCTAATAATAAAGGAATAAAGCTAAGATGATGCAGACTGTACTGCAGGAATCTAGCAATTAACAAATGTTCTGCAAAAGCACATTAAAAAAAGGCAGGTAAAGAGCGCCGAACTTCTGACAAAGCTGCAAACGTTTTCCCGCGTAGGAACAAAGAGCAAATTACATTTGCGCGCCAGCTGGTACACCTCGTATCTCATGCTCTGGTAATAAAAATTGTCATCCAAGACGAGGTAGAGCGGCCCGGCCGTGGGTGCGGGGGTCCCGGCGCGACCCTGACGGTCTCCCGCGGCGATCAGCCCCTGCCGGCGGCACCAGGCCAGGAACCGCTCCCAGCCCGGCTGCTCGGCGGCGGGAGGGGCGGACGGCGGCTCCCCGGTGACCAGAGCCCGCAGGAACCGCTCCAGGCACTGCAGCAGCTCCCGCCGACTCCGCTTCCAGCGCGGCAGCTGCGGAAAGAGGCACGGAGGGGTGAAGGCCCGAACCGTCCCTGGGCGCCGCCATCTTGGCGGCCAGGCCCCGCTTCACGGCGTTGCCTAGCAACGCGGCCCGCGCCGCTCCTACGCGCCGCTCGCCGGCTGGCCAATGAGAGCAAGAGAACGCGCCGCACTGACCAATGGCGACGGCCCATCCGGTCCCGCCCCCGGCTCGCTGGGCCCGAAGGCCTCCGGCGGGATGAGCTCGTCGTAGCTGAGGAGGGCGCAGGCCCAGCCGGGGCCTTGCGGGAGGCGGCGGCGCAGGGCGCGGCCCAGGGTGGACTGAAGGAGGGGAGGTGTGGGCCCACAGCCGGGTGAATGTGGGGAAGGAGGGGAGGTGTGGGCCCACAGCCGGCTGAACGTGGGCCAGCCGTGTGTCCGGGTGGCCAAGGAGGCCACCAGCATCGGGAATAGGGTGGCCAGAGGGACTAGAGAAGTGGTTGTCCCCCCCGTTCTGGGCACTGGTGAGGGCCCCCCCCTCCAGAGCTTTGGCTCCTCGTGGCGACAAAGACGTTGAGGGGCTGGAGTGTGTCCAGAGAAGGGCAACGGAGCTGGTTTGAGGGGTCTGGAGAGCAAATCTGGTGAGGAGCAGCTGGGGGTGTTCAGCCTGGAGAAAAGGAGGCTGAGGGGAGACCTTCTCACTCTCTGCAACTCCCTGAAAGTAGGGGGTAGCCAGGGGGGGTTGGTCTCCCAGGAAACGGGTGATGGGACAAGAGGAAATGGCCTCAAGTTGCTCCAGGGGAGGTTTAGGATGGATATTGGGAATAATTTCATCACAAAAAGGGTTGTCAAGCATTGGAAGAGGCTGCCCAGGGCAGTGGTGGAGTCCCCATCCCTGGAGGTATTTAAAAGCCGTGGTGCTGACATGGGTCAGCGGTGGTTCAGTCAGTGTCAGGTCGCTGGTTGGACTGGATGATTCGAAAGGTCCCTTTCAACCCAGACACTTCTGTGAACCCAGCTGAGTGACCCTGGGGGTGCCCAGCCGTGGGGCTTGTTACCATCATAAAATCAGGATACTACCAAGTGTGCCTGATTGATGTTACCCTGATGATTTATGTTAAACTATATTACTGTAATGTGCTTGTTAATAAAGTCTGAATTATAGGAATATTTAATTCACGATAACAATTTAGGATTCTAAGGAATTGAGAAAGACAACACTTTTTTGGAAGACACTTCTTGCCAGTGCAGATCTTTGCCTGCAATCTATTTTGGCTTCTTTTGTCCCGCTCTTCAGTGAAATGACCATCTGAGGGATTAGAAATGTTTTCTTGAAGAGGCGATGCCATAATTTATTCAGTCTCCTATGATTCTTTCCGTGGCTGGTCTCCCTGTATGGGGTCACTTTTATAAACTACCAGAATGGGAAGATAACACAGACAGCAGGTAATCAGAGGTGGGATCAGGGTCCCAGCATGGACAGGGTTGCACTGAGGAGAAGGTTTGGAGCGAGACACCGGCCCTGCCCCGAGCCTGGTGTGGGGGGTACGGCTGCGTTCAGTGGGTACCAGGGTGTCCCCGACACTGCACCACCAAGGGGACGGGCCAGGAGGCAGACAGGCTGCCCAAGAGGTCAGTCTATGGTCTCATTTTCACAGGAGCCTGTGGCTAGAGGAGAATAAATTGTCTGTAAATAACTGTATCCACTGCTCTTTGGCCCACGAGCAAGGCTGCGCTTCAGAAGAGTCCTGTTCTCTGATACTGTTGCAGATTTAATCTAATGAGAGTTGAACTTCAAGCTTCTGATTTAAAAAAAAACCCAAGAGGTGAGGTAGAAGAGGCACAAATACAGCCAGCAGCAATTAGCAGAATAATGGGACGTTACAAAATCGGTGTTTGTGCCTCTTGGCATCAAGTCTTTTCCAGAGGTATGTGCTTTCAGAAGGCGTTTGGCTGCGTGAGGAGAGGACTGGAGGACTGCACCAGTAACTGTTCCCAGCCCAGTTACTGGTGGGAATGGGATGAGGGTTCCCAGGAGGCTTCTCAGACCGTGGGTCTCGGTGGGACCGCGGGTCGCTGGGGTCTTGAAGGAGCTGCAGGAAACCGGGTTGGTACTGGCTGCCTGAAGGGTGGAAACACATCTTGTGAAGCATTTAATGACTTGAGACAACAGATTCTTTACCATTTTTAAACAGTTGCTAGCATTTATACTTATATTTAACTCTCTCTGACCCTCCCTCATAGCGTTTACACGTCTCGTTACGCTGCTTTCCATACAAGCAGTAAAACAGCATTTCTCCTTCAAGCACTTCATCTATTTTATCTCATATGATGCTGCATAGAAAAGCCTCCTAAGCAGGACAGGAGACATTAGGGACTTCGCTTACAATGATACAGTGATGTAAACATAGCAAACATGAAGCAAAGAAGGTTTTAAATGCTACGAACCTCGGGCCAGGGAAATGGGATATGGTAAAAAAGTCAGGACTTGATGTGGGAGGCTGGAAAAGACACCACAGAAAATGGAGTTAGCAGAAAACACAGATTTCAAAGTGTGGCTAATTATCTAGCATTAAGCTAGTGGTATTTTAGAACTAATTTTCAATTCCTGTGACATTCTTCATATTCCCTTGCAACATTCTGTTTTGATAATTTTTTTTCTTTTGTTTTATCAGCACCAGACCCAGAGCCGGGCTCAGCGGCTTCTCTGGTGTTTGGCTGCAGAATTCAGAGTTCAGTTTTTGGCTGCCCTGCTCAGGAGCAGCCCGTTCCATCCCGTACTGCTCACAGCCTGTGTTGGCAGGGTCCTACTGACCCAAACAGAAATCCTGTCTAACACATTAGAAATAATTATAAATAATTGGAAATTCACATGGTTTCGATGTATCAAAAAGCTCCAAAGCCATTAGCATTACACAGCACTGTGTAATTTGGATTGCTCAACATGGAATAATGCAAACACGGGTCTATCTTACCTGATTATTTCTTGTGTTATGACTTGAGCTGTTGCTTTGCTTTGGTTGCTGCACATTGTTATCCCTGAAATAAAAACCACGTCATCAGGCAAATCCCCGTGTGCTTTATCTGCCTCCAGGGACGGGGTGTTTTCCAAGGGACGAGGCTACAGCTCCGAGATCTGGATCTGTTTCTGATTCCACCCCTTTCTGGCTTTGGCAAATAATCTCAATGTGCCGTGCCCCTGCCTCCATGTAATACAATTATCAGTATCAATTAGGAAAGCACACTGTATTTGGGGAAAAAATGCTTGAGAACTGACTATTAAACAACCTACTACTACTATTAGCAGGGAAGGAATTTTCTTTGAGGAGGTATAGAATTCTTTGTTATCAATTAGGAAAGCACACTGTATTTGGGGGGAAAAATGCTTGAGAACTGACAACTGGAGCTATGAAACTATCTAACAGCAGGGTGCTGGCTATTAAACAACCTACCACTGCTATTAGCAGGGAAGGAGTTTTCTTTGAGAAGGTATAGAATTCTTTGAACAGATAAAGCATCTAATTGCTTGCTAAATTAAGTGCTCTCAAGTGTTGAAATATGCATTTGTTTTAAGTGAAATACCTGTCTTGGCTTCTGCTTTTCCTGCAAAATTTTCTTTTTATCGCGTCACGCTTAATTACTGCTAATACAGTAATGATTACTACTGGCAACACGAGGAGGAAGAAGATGAGCAGACCATCGCGAAGTGATGTATCTAGAGAAAAAGAATTGAAATCACATGAGATAATAATCTTGTTTAACCTCACATTAAAGCATTTTTTTCTGCTTAAAACACCTTTCTGTTGTAAAAACTACAATCTCAGAATTATTATAGCTTAAAACTAATAACTCCACTGAAATTTATCAAATGCTATGATGAGACAAGTTGGATTTGGCCTTATGTTATCCCGAGTTCTTTCTGCATTACCCGCCCCATGGTGTGTGATACACAAACTTTTTCCTTTTCCATGTATTTTTCAAAAATTCTAAAGCAGACAATTTAAATTTGTATTTGCTTACCCACAATTGCTCTGCACGTCTTCTTTCCCTTCCTAAGCTATTCATAAATACAAAATGTTTTTTCCCTTTCCCAAAATATGAATTTAGTAAAATTTGATAAAATACGAATTGTTTTTTTGCCTCACAAAGCTACGGGGGATGAACTTTGCTTGTAAACAAAGAGGGAAGACATTGTTCGTGGTCTCTCGGTTTGAAGGGCAGCAAAATCTACTCCTTCTCCCTTTGCAGAATTTCTTGCCAACTGCCTCTTGCTGCATCCACCTCCTTAACCCCTCTTGTTTCTGGGAGACCCTTTCCTTATATAAAGGCTGCTGGTTTCATTCTCAAGCTTTAGCCTTCCTCTGTGACACCCGTTGTATCAGAACTCTGCTTTAAATACCTAAGTAAAAAAATCTAAATATTTAGCTATTTCAAAATGTAACAGTAATTTATGTATTGCTTTTAATTTCAGTAATTTAATGTCTCGCTTCTTTATCTCAGACAGAACAGAGGTCACATTCTTCCCTGGGCCAACCTCCTTCCTGTCTGCAAACTCACACATCAGATAATAATGTTTGTTCTTCGACTCAGTCCACGGTTAAGTGTCCCATGCAGTAGAAAAAAAACCAAACCAAACAGTTAAAAAGAGATTGGAACCCCCAACCCCTTCTTTTTTTTTTTTTTTCTCAGACACTGGAGGCAAAAAGAAGGCCAGTTTCACTGTCCTACCTATGTGAGCTGGGCCACTGTCCAGGCTGCCGCCGTAGCCCGACTGGTTGCAGAACGGCGGGGCCCATCCGGAGCGGCAGTGGCAGTTCCCGTTGGAGTTACACACCTAGGGGTGGTACAGCAGGGATCAGTCAGACAAACAACACCCTCCTGGACACGGCCACTTCACCCCCACACAGAAACAAGAAGCATTGCCTAGAAATACATGAAGTGTTCATTCGGAATAAGCTCTCCCCCTCCATAACGTCCCAAAGCACGGAGTGATAGTGATACCAAAAGTCTGTCCTCTAGAGAAGGTAACTTTTGTTATTTCACAGAATCACAGAATTATCTAGGCTGGAAGAGACCCTCGGGATCATCAAGTCCAACCATCTACCCTACTCTAAAGTTCTCCCCCAACACCACATCTAAACAGTTCTTAAACACAGCCAGGGATGGTGACTCAACCCCCTCCCTGGGCAGCCTCTTCCAATGCCCGACCACTCTCTCTGTGAAAAATTCCTTCCTAATGTTCAGTCTAAACCTACCCTGGCACAACTTGAAGCCATTCCCTCTTGTTCTATCATTTGTAACTTGGGAGAAGAGATCGACCCCCGCCTCTCTACACCCTCCTTTCAGGGAGTTGTAGAGAGCAAGAAGGTCTCCCCTCAGTCTCCTCTTCCCCAGACAGAACAACCCCAGGTCCCTCAGCCTCTCCTCATAAGACTTACTCTCCAGACCCCTCACATATTCCCTGCAATAGTTTATAGTCCAAAGAACATCTCAGTTTTACAACCCTTGGACTCCATTTTGATTTCTCATAGAGAAATACATAAATCAGGAATCACTAGAGTGGCCTCCTCCTTAGAGGAATATTTTCCTTTTACAACTTGAAAACTCAGTAATATTAGAAAATTCAGAAGAAATGTCTTTCAGTGTCAGCGCTAAGAGGTTTACAGCACACTGCTAACGTGAATTACAGGTAAAAAAGGAGACAACTTTTAATACAGATGAGAAAAAAAACAAAGCCACCTGGCTGGTTATTGCTTTTACGCAGGGATTTTGCACCTGTCTGTGTCTTCTAGAAACAGGGCCTGAAAACACCTTCTACTCACCCCGTTATCGTTACACTTCTGCTTTACATCACAGCTGTAGCCCAGGAGACTTGCATCGACACATTCAAAATTGACACAGGCCTGGAAAAAGTCATCAGGGTTTTTCAAACACAGAACTACCATCCTTTTATAAATATACTATATAAATGTGTATGTTTACAAGTCTACAGCTTTTACTTAAATGTCAAGAGAAAAGGCATTTATTACATTATGGCATAAAACCAAGAAAGCTATGTAATGCTTTTGGAAATTACAAACTTTCCAGTTGGTGGGATATATTCTGTGATGCTGCTGGGATCCATCCTACCTTCTTTTCTCCACAGGCTGTTCCATCATGAACTTGAGCAGGATCAGGGACATCTGACCCCAAGTCGAAGTCAGAAGACCAGCACAAAACCCCAGATGCGTTATTGACAACACTCCAAGCAGGAAGATTTTGAAGACTAACAGATGTGCACTGGAGCTTCCCACACAGACTGTGCCTGTATGGAAGGAATGACACCCAGAGACAAGGTCAACAGAAAAAAACCCCCGTTATCAGTGTAAATACACCATCTAGTTAAACTTTTTAACGTCCATTTCAAGGAAATATTCTTTTAAATCTCGTGCTCTGAGAGTTTGTAACGATATATTTATTACATTGAAGATTTTAGAATTAGCTTTTATTTGCTGGTGACTTACTGAACAGGACATTTCTTGTAGGTTCCACCTCTCATTCCACAGTTTCCAAACCTATCTCCTTTCATATTTGCTTTTTCAAAGCATACGTCAGGTGCTTTTCGTGCCCCTGTATGAAAAATAGCAAATCTTAACGAAGCCACTACACTATTTTTAAAACATCAGAATCACAGAAACTCAGAATCACAGAACGATATGGGGTTGGAAAGGACCTCTGGAGATCATCTAGTCCAACCCCTCTGCCAAAGCAGGGTCACCCAGAGCAGGTTGCACAGGAAGGTGTCCAGGGGGGTTTGAATGTCTCCAGAGAAGGAGACTCCACCACCTCCCTGGGCAGCCTGTTCCAGGGCTCTGCCACCCTCAAAGTGAAGAAGTTCCTCCTCATGTTTAGATGGAACTCCCTATGGTTAAATTTGTGCCCATTACCTCTTGTCTTGTCACTGGGCACCACTGAAAAAAGACTGGACCCATCCTCTTAACACCCACCCTTTAAGTATTTAGAGGCGTTGATCAGATCCCCCCTCACTTTTCTCTTCTCCAGACTAAAAAGACCCAAGTCCCTCAGCCTTTCCTTGTAAGAGAGATGTTCTGGTCCCCTCATCATCTTTGTAGCCCTCTGCTGTACCCTCTCCAGCAGTTCCCTGTCCTTCTTGAACTGGGGAGCCCAGAACTGGATCCAGTGCTCCAGATTTGGCCTCACCAGGGCAGAGCAGAGGAGGAGGATGACCTCCCTCCACTCTGCTGGCCACACTCTTCTTGATGGCACCCCAGGATGCCATTGGTCTTCTTGGCCACAACGGCACATTGCTGGCTCGTGGGCATCCTGTTGTCTATTAGGAGACTATAAGTCCTTTGATTGCTGGCTCATGGGCATCCTGTTGTCTATTAGGAGACTACAAGTCCTTTGCCATTAAATTATGAACATACCTTTTCCATATATAGATTCACATTGTGAATCAAAACTCTGGCACACTCCATAGTAGCAGTATGCCTTCGTGTTGTCGCAAGGGTACCCGTTCATGACGTAAACGTCGTCGGGGCAGTAGGCGTTGCTCCCGTTGCAATATTCGGGTAAATCACAGAAATCCCTCTTCGATCTGCACTCTGCTCCCGCCACTTTAAACTAGAACCAGAGAGGAATGTCACCCTTTTGCTTTTATTTTGCAATGGTGGAAGTTGCAACATGAAGCAACGACAGCCGGGAAACCTCGTGTGGCTTTAAGGAAGACAAAATAGTTTGTCAGATCAATTTCTTAGGAATATCCAAAAATTCCCTCAGTTTCATATAGTGTGAAAGTTCATAAAGTTTAGGAGCAGAGCCTGGGGAGAACTTGGGTAGATCATACAAATGTGTACAAAAGTACAAATTAAAAAGCAGGCAACTGTGACAGGCTTTGGAGAAGCTTGGTGTTGCACAAGGGAGATGACTCCTGTGTCCCCTGATGGCTCCTGCCTCCTACGAGGGATGACACAGAGATGACATGGCATTTCTAAGCTACTGGCCAAGAGCTGTTAGACAAAAATTCTCTGCTTACGTGCTGGTGAACATAGAGATAATGTGGAAATATGTCAAGTGCTATGATAGGTTTTTTTAACATTAAGAAATAGTAGTAAATCGTATCAATGAGGCTCAATAAAGCATAGCCCACCTTGCAATTTTTGCAGCAGAGTCCTTGAGCACACTGCGATCCAGGGGTGAGTTTGCAGGTTGCAGCATCACAGCAAGGGTTAGTGCATTCCTGAAGAGCAGCCAAGGACAAGGGGACACTGCTTTTACTTTGCTATACAGCTGGGAAAGTACATCATCAAACCAAGCACATGGACAAACCAAGCTTTAAATACAGCATCTGTTTGGCGTGGTCTGAGGCTGAGAGCCTTCTGCTCTCACAGAAACCAGCCTATACTTTGGCTGTTTTTTTTTTAAACCAGAAGTCATTAGAAAGACATTTGTTTTGATGTGTTGTGGCACAGGGATACAGAAGAAATTACTTTAAATGGACACTAAAAGAAGCAGAACAGTTTGTTCTTTAAATAACACTTCTTATCACCCCTCCCCTCATCCTGTTTTTCCACTACAACTACCAGTTTGATGTCAAGAAATGTTGATATCTTTTTATGACTTAGAAGAAGGCCTATACAAACAAACCTGGGTTTGCTGACAGCTTTTCAATTAATTGCTGTCTTTTTTGAGATGCCTTTATTTTCTAAAAAATAAGTCAATATATCCCATTCTTTGAGGGACATTTTGACTCTGCAAATATGACCAACAAAAGTAATTTTGTTGTGGGCGAAGTTGAAGGGTTACAGTTAGGAAATCTGTAAGTGCTCTATAGATGAGCAGTCTCTGATGTAACAGAAACACCCATTTTGCTAAAAACAGCACAAAACCCAATGGTGTTTCCACATACTCTGCACTGAAATGCTCTTCTTTCTTAGGCATTGGCTCAAAGTTTTGTGAAGTCCAATAGCCCTGAACTGAGTTAATGTCAAAATCAAAGCGCGATTTTAGGCTTTTTCTAAAATGGATCTTCATATTGCGTGCAAAAAGGTAAATTTACAAGGAAAACCCCTCAGTTATTAATGCAAATCAGGTATACCAAGAAGACCAGTGTTATACAAGAAGTATAGTATGATATGATATGATATGATATGATATGATATGACAACAAGTATCCAGTTAAATTTCATTCCTTACCTGTGGTTTGCCACAGTCACATTCTTCATTGCTATCGACCACATTATTACCACAGACAGGCTCCTTGTAAACGTGACTTGCTTTGGGAGGATTTCTAAGGCAGTTCCCACCTCCATTGAGAATAAGGTTCTCAAAATCATCAGCACTGCAGGTGCTGAAATTCCTGGATCCACTGGAAAGCATAATATTATTTGTTTTATTATAAATACTTCCCTTACAGGAAAAAGCACAACTCATGTCCTTAAAATATTGTCAATCTGTAATAAATACTGTGTTTCATAGTGTTAGGAGATCATGAGATACTTAATTTTCACTTCATTTTGCATTACAGTATAGCATTAGAAGTTAAAAATACTATATATAATATAAATGCATGTACTTTTCAGAAGGAAAAGAGATCATCAGATTACCCATTCTGGTGTCCTATATAAAACAGGCCTTAGGAATTCCTTGTCTGTGCTGAGTCTAAAAATGCTTGTTTAAAAAATAATTTCCAGAAAGACCTTTGCATTATCTTGGAGTCCCTAAGATCTCAGGAATGCATCTTCTTAGAGTAGTTTCATCCATTGCTTAACTACCCTGATTTATTAATATAAATGGGGATAAATAAAATAATATGATCTTTTTCTTGTAAGGGGAAGCCAAAGAACAAATGAACAGAAAGAAATCTAAGCTGATAGCTTTTGTTTAAACTAACTGTTAAAAGAATCTGTGTGAAGGACACAAGTTTGCACAAACTCAGTGAATATATATAAACCATTCTCAGCGTGGTAAAAAAAAATAAAAGCAACGTTCTATCATTAAAAAATAACAATCAGGAAAATCTCAGCGTGGTAAAAAAAAAAAAAAAGCAACATTCTATCATTAAAAAATAACAATTAGGAAAATCCAAATAAGTTTTTAGGGATGCCACAAATAAAGAATGACTGGATTAGAAAACATGTGACATTTCAAAGAAATTAAAATTATCTAAGTCAGTGAATTCACCTCTGTGATTAAACTTTTCAAACAACTCCCCATTCACAAAAGTTCTTCAAGATTCATAGGAGTTTCACAGCTCATAAGGCAGGTAAATAACGATTATTAAAATAAAACAACTGGAAATCTTACTTATCTGTGCTGTGCATAATATAGGATGCAGGACATCTTTTATCGTCATGTTTCATTCCGAGATTATGCCCCAATTCATGTGCAACTACTGTAGCATGACGTAACACATTGTTATGATTCAACTAATAAAAAGAATCAGTGTTAAAAAAACATACAACTAAAGACATTACTAAGTTTCTACCTAATAATTTATTCAAGCCACAAGTCTCTCAGAGGCTACGAGGACAGAATACTGAATTGTATTGAAAAGCGAAAGCAGCAAGAACAATTTGTCATGGTTTTTTTTCCAGTAAGGCCAGATTCTGCCACTCTTTCTATTCCTTCCATTAGGATCATATTCTGAATAATAACACAGTTAATCTGTCATGAAAACTGATCTCAATGGAGTCCTCAAAGACCAAAAGACTGCTAAAGAACAGCCTCTTAAGTTTGTCCATGATGTTGTGGCATCCATACTCCAAGGACAGGAACCTCTGGAGATACTGGTGCTGTCCCAAGGGTGAAGGAGAAAAAACTAGTGTCTGGCTAATTTTCCCAGATTGAAAATTCTTGCCCATTTACAGCCTCATTGTGTAAAATTGCAGACAATTTAGAACAGAGTGCATTACGTTCACTGTCTATCCACTTAAAGAGTCAAAAAATACACATTATTTTGTAGCTATCTTCCCATCCCAAAACCACTGTGGCTATGAACTTTAACAGTACAGGGATGGGCTTTCTTTATACAAACTTGAACTAGCTCAAATTCAAAAAAGTGATAAAAAAAATATTTCAGGATTAAGTCAGTCAAATGGACTGAAATGAAAAGAAATTTGAAAAAAAATAAATTATTTTTAATAGGATAAAAATGTGCACAAGTGTTTACATCGGAAGTCTCATATATAAATGTTCCACTCCAAGACCTGAGTGACTTGAGCAAATAAGTCAACAAATTGCACATTATTTATTTTGGACATTCTGAAAGGTACCTCTGTGGAAGCAAAGTCTGGCAATAGGAGTAGCTACAATTCTGGGCTCTGTAAATGCCCAAGGGAAGCCCTCTGATGGTTCAGGTACCTCTGGGTCTCACTAGCAGCAGATCTATGGTGGTTTAGCAGCTCCTGTGCTAGTTTCTTCCAACATTATGTACTTACAGTGCTGATTGATCCTCCCTGGACCTGTGAGCAGACGGTACCTACAAAAGCCATTCCAATGGATCCACCAAAAGAGCTTCTCCCGCTGCAACAAAAGCAGTTTGAAGGTGGTGTTGAAAGAGGGGCTGAAAGTTCATGATTTCTACTAAAAGACACTGATGAGTCTGAAACAAATACTGCAAGGCAAGAGTTGGTCTTCTTGAAGTGAAGAAGAAACGTGTTTCACTATAAGAAGAAGGGTTTCATTGTAATAAATAATGACCATCTGAATAAAAGACCTTGAAAATCATGACCTAAATCTACTATGTCAGTGCTTCTGAGCTCACAGAATCACAGACTGGTTGAGGGTAGAAGGGACCTCAGGTGGTCATCTGGTCCAAGCCCCCTGCTCAAGCAGGGCCACCTGGAGTTGATGATCTATAAAGACTTCATTACACTTCCTTGACATTTTTCCTCCAAGTTAAAACAGTTTGGCAGTTGAGTGAATTTTACTTTAGTTGTATTTTCATTCATACACAAATCCCAAATCATATACATTAATGACACTGGCAGCACGGTGAGTTTTTCCACTGAATGAACACTTACATTATGAGATGGCTAACATCATTTCGGGATCGTTTGAGAAGATTTTTCTGTCTCCAAGAAACAAATCTACCCAGTACATCTCCAGCTGAGCCATCCATTACAGGTATGTGGTTTGTATCTGTCCAGATCTCCAATCCAACCAAAACAATCTGGATGTTCAATGATCTATACATCTGAAAAAAAATATAATTATTGTCCATTATATTGTCCAATATAATGATAATTCAGTCTGGGTCACCTGAATTAACACAGATTACATCACTACTACTGTAAACATCAAGCTGAACAGAACTTTAGTTTCTTTGAATAATTAACATCTTGATGTGAGGAAAGAGTATCTGACTGAAGGTGAACTACTTCATGGAGGTACCTGAACATATCTTTCCATTGGAGAAGTTGGAAAGACCATGTTCATTCATTTCCTTAGCTAATTGTCTTGAGGAGAAATTGGGAACAGATGATCAGAGAGCTTATGGAATTGTTTGCTGCACTGAGAGTTTGCTTAATAAAAAAAGAATTACATAAATGAGAAATAATCTTCCTGGAAATGTAAAACCTACTGGAGACCTCATGGTCCTGGAACAGCCAAAATGTGAGAGCACAGAGAAGTGGTTTAAAAACTTCTTTCCTCTCTCCCTTTATCTAGACCTCTAGTGCAGATTCATGAGGTGCATTAACTGTGTTACAAATTGCTGTATAACTTCCAAATATAGTTTCAAAATGTAACTATTCAGATTTACTGCCTTAGCTGTTCTTTTGAAAACTATGATAAAACAGAAAACTACGGAATCTCAGCAACTTGTCTGACCTACCCCATCAACGTAATTGATCAGCTCAACTGTTTCCTTTTGCACTGCAGCAGCATCAGATTCCTTCATCAAAAACTGTAAAATATCGTATGAGAACATCAGAGAAAATATTTTACTGGTTTAATAAAACATATGTATGTAGCATTGGATGAAATCATTACCCTGTGGTTATCCACAACCACAAATAATTCCACATAGCTTTTCTGTGGCAGGACAGCTCGCTTCTTCTGCAAATTAGAGAACACAGTAAGTTAACATAATGACTAATGAGTTCAAGGTTTTTTTAATTATCTTTCTCATGATTTTCATTTCATGGATTTATTAAGCAATTATGTATTTTTTTTAATGTGGCCTATCAATTTGGTTATCTTTCTCATGATTTTCATTTCATGGATATATAAAGCAATTACATATTTTTTGAATGTGGCCTATCAATTTGCCTTACATTTCCAGATAAATACCTGTGTGTCAGTAATTCACTTCTGCTCAGACACTGGGATGCAGGAGCTGAATGGCAGCTTCATGCCTTTCACATCCTACCCACAACTGTCTTGGGCAGAGCTCAAGATTGCTTCAAGCTACATTAAATTCCCATTGTGCTGCTTCTCTGGTGTAGGGTTTCCACTGCTAAGTTTGGAATCCATGAACAATGAAAGCAAGAAGGAAGAAACCTCCCAGGCCAAACCCACCTGCAGTGATACCATGCCAAACCAAGAGCTCTGGAGACCCTTGGCTGCTGGACCAGACTGAGGAGAAGGCTTGGACCCAAGAGAGAAACAGAAAGGTGTTTACCCTCAAAAGCTTTTCCCTGCTAGAGGTACTGTTTGATAAAAACTCATATTTCACAGACTGCTTGACAAACATCTTGTCGATGGGTTGTTGATGAAGGCTGCCGTTCAGCACACCGCAACGGAAGGGGATGTCCTGCATATCTTCTAACTGGTAAAACACGTGCTCAAATGTCCTGGATGTGTTGAGTGGCTCCATTCCATACCATTTGCCACCAATGTAGAGAATTCCTCTGATAATCATAAAAGAATGAAAAATTATTCCACAATTTTTCCCTCGTGGTTATGACTAGGTGAATGAATGACAGCTGGATACTTAAAAACCAGAACTGTTCATACCACTATGTTGAAATAAATTATTACCTTAAATTGTCTTAATATAGGAGGTAAGTTCAAATGCCCAAGAGGATCTCAAAAGACAAAATAGAACTTATTTAAAATACTTGATCAAACACAAGTGTGGGCTCCTTGAATCAGTTAGTGGGAAAGCCAAATTGTTACAAAATGGGTCTGGATTGTGGGTGATGCAAAGGGTCGCTTTTAGTCCTTATCTCTAGACTCACTTCTTGCCCCATGCAGCTAAAGTAATCTAGCATTTTAGAAAAAGATACCTTCTGAGACAGAAAGAGAGGCTAAAAGCAATCAGCAGGGTGTTTATGAGGGCAACAGCAGCATTGCACTGCTGAGTGCAGCTAAGGGTAAAGATTTTGCATTTGCCCGTGGCTCAGAAACAGCTGCTATATGCCCATTTGCTCTACCAGAATCTTTCAGAAGCTATTACCTTGTTCCCCAGAATCTCAAAACTATATTTAGAAGAAGAATTCTCTAGTTAATACCTTGTGAAACAAGATCCTCAAAAATGTGAGTTCAAGGTAACCAAAGGATTTGAGTCTGAGTAAGCTTGCAGAACAACCAAAATGAAATATTTGTTCTGCTTAGTGAGATCCGGGGTTGACTGAAATAACAGTATGTTGACCCTTTTATTCTTCATTTAAAGGAATGTTGTTATTTTTTGTGAGTGGCATCTCACTGTGATACTATACATGAAAGATACGTGGGTGAACTTGATCCCATCTGCCTTTTCCTGCTTGTGAAAAAAACATCAAACTGAACAAGGCTATTACAACCAAAAAGTATATCCAACGTCCAGCACAGCGAGCACAGGGGAGCACGGACACACTCTAAACACATGTTGAATATCTCATTTTGCCAACTCACATGGACTGGCTCTGCAGGGACAATACCACTTTCTTCTATGCATTAGCCCATTAACCTGGCCCCTTTAAGTTTCTCAAGTAAGTATAATTTTTTTTTATTTGAAACACAAAAAATGGCTTCAATTTTGGTCAAAACTTTTTCCACATAAATGTTTTTTCTTTTGAAACCTGGCCATTCATAAGACAGAATTGTTTGCAGGAATGTGTGAAGGTCAGCAAAAGCTTAATCAGTGTTTCTTCTGCAGAGGTACCTCTGGTCAAGACATTCACATCTAGTAATAAAGGCCTCAGTTAATGGTGTTTCTCTCCAGCTGTACGATGAATAGCAACTGGTTTTTTTGCTGTTTTACTTTGGTACTGCACAATGCATTATCCTGAAGTAAAGAGCAAGAGGTAATACCTCAGGCCATCGCATGCGCTAAGAGCAAGCATGGAGTCAGCAATTCCTTCAACAGTGCCATGGTAATAACAGTGTGTCTGAAATGCAACAAAACCACATAATTAATGACAAAATAAGGTTGTTACCTTCAAATGCAAACTTATTTTCTAACTAACCTTTTTATTTGCATGACATTAAGCCTGGCTGTTACAAATTACATTATAGAGTTCCCTACTCTAAAAGTAATCATAGAAAGGTTTGGGTTGGAAGGAGCCTTAAAGATCGAGTTCCAACACACCTCCCACCAGACCAGGTTGCTCAAAGCCCCATCCAGCCTGGCCTTGAACCCCTCCAGGGATGGGGCAGCCACAGCTTCTCTGGGTAACCTGGGCCAGGGTCTCTTCACCCTCACATTAATCCCAATGTTCTTGGAGTAAACCATTACTTGACATGAGTACCTACAAAAGCATTTGGCCCCTTGGTTTTAGAAAACAACAAGCTTTTTAGTTTAACTCATCATCATCCTTTAGCAAAATCTTGTAATCTATGTTGGTCATCCTGTTCCTAAGAAGACTCTTCTCAAAAGCTGATCTGAGAAGATCTCCCATGCACAGAGCACCCAATTAACTCTCACTGACCTCACACGCGGTTGAAAGTTGACATTAAATTCAAAAGTATTTCTAGGTTGTGTTTGACACGGGACCTAAAAACTATAGAGCTTTGATGCTGCCATTGTACTTTTAATTGCATGCTATGCAAAGGTGACCTAATCAGGTAGCTCAAATTCAGCCTTGGCATAATCTCCTGCATCTCCTTTTGCACCTTGGAAAACAGCGGTGCTGTATCACCGTGAACAGCCCTCTCCCGCAGAAGACAGAACCTGTTTTCTATCAGTGGTAACAGTTAAACGAACAGCCCTCTCCCGCAGAAGACAGAACCTCATGTTTTCTATCAGTGGTAACAGTTAAAAAGAAACGCTACAAAGGTGAAAATTCACAAAAGCCTCTTTCCCAGCAAATACATTTTTCTTCTGTAGATACTTTATGTTCATCACTTGCATTTTCCCCTCCACTGGGAAAAACGCAACCAGTTTTCACTGCCCTATTATGGAGATAAGGCAGCTCGAATTAATGGTTGCACATTCACTTTTGCTTTGAAAATACATTTAGATGCGTACATATCCTTGTTGTCATCCTCAGGTCTATCAAATTGTTAGTACAGCTTCAACTCTTAAAGCTTGGCTTCCCTGGTTTAAGGAAACTCTTACACAAAAGGGGAATTTTATTACGTACGATACCTTGTTTTTTGATTGCGTTGCCTCCAGTTTCCCATTTTCCCCATATGTATATAGCATAAAGTCTTCGCTAACAAGCTTTCTGGAAACAAAAATAAACTACTGCTCTTTTAAGTCTATAAAGCAAGAAATAATTGAGGAATCCTAGTAAGTAAGTATTACATTCTGTTGGCAGGACACTCATCCTAAATTACTATTAAAATCCATGCATATGAAATAAAATACCTCAAAAAAGAGGTGCAGCATTTGGAAAAAAATCTTATTTTGAAATATTTTAACTAAAATTACCATAGAGTAGGACCTGAGCAGACTATCGTATTTCAGGGCCTGGACTATTACAGGCTCAGGAATGAGGAACACAAGTAACAGGCAAATTCCTTCAAGTACAACACAACAACCCTTCCCTGCCCACTACTAAAGAGCTGATGTTGAGCTGAATTCTAATATCCCATAAAGTTTTTCTGAAATCTATCGTGTGGTGCTAATAAAAAAAAATAATCAAAATAAGCTTCTGCACAACTGGGAAAAATATTACTTCCTCGTATTTGCAAGGGACCCCCATAACAGAGACACTATTTAACAGAGTCATTTTGTAATTACTACAATCTGCCATTGAAATGGTTCCTTCTGAAATTTTTCGGTATAAAAATACTTGTCTGGATATATATAGTCTGCACACTATAGGCAACTAAACCCCAAGATGGAATGGTTTCTTAGAACACTCTGTCACATACTTATTTTTCTTCAGTTTTAGGAGGTATGTTCCATTTCTGGTTTTAATTGAGTAAGAAAGGTTGTCATGTGAATGCTCCTGAAAACAGAACAGAAGGTATCACTTAATTAGGTGATTTTCTACTGGGTTGTGCCAGTTCCATGTTTTCTTTGACAAGAGAAGTACAACTGCTCTATAGGTCTGAAATACTTACTAGATTTACAAAACACACATTCCTAACCCTCACACCTTTCAAACTCCCAGCAGCACGCTCCACATGCTTTCTTATGGAAAGTTTCAATTCTACTAAGTATGAATTTTCATGTGGAAGACAGAATGAAAAGGTACACAAACTGCACAAGAAATTAACTATGTCTGTTGTTGCAGATTTGTAGAGGGAATGTAGATGAAATAAAGCCTACAGAAAAATGAAAACGTAAAATTTCTGGTATTAAAAGAACAGAAAAGAAGTGTTATTAAAGCTAAACCTAGACTACCCCGCTGCAGTTCTACAGGCTGAGGAACAGATGGGCCTCAGAGGCTAATAGAGAGGAAGCAGGTTCAGGTTGGATGAAGGTGGCCAGACTTGGTTCCCCAAGAAAGGCACAGCCCGTGTGTGCCCAAATATCACATCGTGTTTGTGACACTCCTTATACAAATCATCGGCAGCCGGATGAACGACTCACAGATTCTTCCTTCCTTTATCGGTTTGCGCAGAGATGACTAATTCTATTCCAGTAACAGTTACTTCAGTAATGGAACTCGTTATCTGGAACAAAGCTAACTACCTCAGAACTGAAGAATCAAGGCTCAGGTCTTTCTCTTTTAGCTCCGTCATTCAACCTGTGTGACTCTGTGGGATCTTATCTACAAAGTGAGCATCAGCCCTTTAGGTGCTACATGGTTGAAATCCTCTGATTATCTGAAGACCAGGTACAAGGAGAAAAAGAGCACCTACAGCTTGGATGTTAGTTCGAGTTCTGAGTTTAACATCTAATCTGACTTGGAGGAAATGGAAAAACTCTTCATGCTCTTTCCCAGTTCTGCCTTACAAGGATGTTAAGAGGAGTAGAAGTTTGGAAGAAGTTAACTTAGAGTGAAATCACAGACTTTTGTGGCAACAAATTTACTCAACACTAGTTGAAAACACTAAGAATCTGAAGAGACAGTGTGGCACACTTTTCTTCACAAAAATAATATATAGATATCATACATTGTGTGTGTGTGTAATGTAGGACAGTATTGTGACAAACAGCAACATCAGAAGAAAAAAAATCAGGTGTGTGTGTGTAATGTAGGACAGTATTGTGAAAAACAGCAACATCAGAAGAAAAAATCAGAGAGAATAACAAACCTCGTGAAAAAATGGGTGATGTTTCTCTCTGCCTGTCAGACTTCGAGGAATAATTATTTCTAAGGTAGAAAGTCTGGATGTCTGTTCAGAAGATACACCTAAAAATAAAGTTTGAAATCTCTAAAGAATCAGGATAAATATGACGTTATGCTGGCATCCACACAGTGGTGATTGCCAAAAGACCATTCTGATCCAGCCATAAATAGAGAAAGAAGAATTTCAGCAGTACATGGCCCGACTTTATAGTAGTAGAAAGTTGCCCTCAGCCTCCCGCATGTATGTGAAAGGAATTTGTGATTGGAAAGATGCCACAGAATCACCCACTCAAAGTGAGAAGGAGGATTCTTCAGCGTAACGATGATCTCTACCTCTTAGATAACATCAGGATTTTTAAAAGCTAGGTGCAGGTAGCATATGTTTAATATTAAAGACTGCCATTGCAATCAAAATGTGGAAGTTGCTACTAGCAAACAGGTCTGCAAAGAATATCGGCAGTCAATATTTACTTCTGACTTTACTCTTAATTGCCAATAATTCTATTATCTAAATCACAAAATACATTCTGTTTCCTGAGCTAAGTGTATGTCCAACTAACAGTGGAAATGCAGGTCTAACAATTTATATTTTGACACCTGAAAGCATGAAACCATCTTTAATGCATGTCATAAAAATATCACGTCCTATGAAATATTTCAGGTGTTGCATCTAAAGCTAAAATCTGAAGCCAAATCATAAATGGAAATGAGTTAATGAAGAACTAAAAACTGTAGGAATTTCCCTCACATTAGTGGAGATTGAAATCTTTTTCTCTAGCCTTTACTGTCGATGAGAGTGACAGTAACTGCAGTTGTCACAAGCAGTGTCCTGTACAGAAGATGATGTATTTACATACCTGCTACATCCTGGAGAAAAAAAACCAAACAACCACACACACAAGAGCTCAAGTATAAAAAGCTTCAACCTGTAATCTTTTCCAGACACATTTTTTCTTGAAGACGATTTTCTCAATTAGCAGGTTAGCTAATAGCCTAATAGGTGGGGAGAGCAGTGACCGATTTGAAAGGTGGGCATCATTATGATCAGGAGCAGAGAATACAAGAAGACTCGGAGAAACTTTCTGAATGCGTAACAAAAGCTGAAAGCTTACCTTTTATCCACAAAGGCTTTCCAGTTAAAGTTAGTCCAAAAGTGAAGAAAAATAGGCTGTGTTTTAACATGATTAGATTTCCTGGAGAAACAGGTACAGAATCCAAGCAGACAGTGTGTACCTGCTCCACGCAGGAGAACTAGAAGAACAAGAGCCGTCTGCCCCGAAGGTAAACAACAGAAAAAGCACTCCGATACTTCATCTCTGCTAAGGAAACGGGAAGTAAAATTTAATCCATTAGGCTTGCAAAAAAACTGGTTAGACAGCAAACAAAAGGCAGCACATTCCTCAATGCTGATTTGAGAAAGAGCACCAACCCGTGCCAGGGTCAAATGGGTTTATTCTAAATGATTTTGGTACCAGCGTGAGATCATGAGAGATTAGAAACATAAAACATTGCTACTGACAGATACAATGTGTAGGGTGTTTGTACTGGCTATTGGCAGCTCAGTAAAAAACTCCAGTATAAACCAGTCTACCCTTCAAAATTTCAGCTTGTTCTTTGTTTTCCATTTTTTCATCTTTATTTTAAAAACATCAAAAATACAATTGCATATGAACACATGGAAATTCCCCAAACAGGGTTTTTACCCATCCCCTTCTATGTTAAAGATAATTCTCCTCACCAAAAGTCTGTAATTCTGTGCAGCTCGTTGCTCTCCCAGGATCAGGATAATTTCCGAGGCATCATGCAACCACATTGTTGCCAAAAGCAGAAAATAAAGGTTTCTAAGACTGGATGAACTTGCAACACATTTCAAAAGTATCAAGCACATTTAGAAACTCAAAAAGGAGACCGACACAACACAGTTTTAATGCTAAAACATTTACATTCATTAATTAAAATTTATTAATTCATTGATTAAACCAGAGCAAATCCATTTTTCCATTGCTAGTAAGTAAATCACATAAAACGATGGCTAAGGTGAAAAAAAAGCAGAGATGCCAAGTGCATCTGTAATACGAGCTTGTTCGAGTCCATCTTTCTATTTTCACAGACCTAATTAACCTCCTCAGCCGAGCACCCAGAAGAACCCGATATCCGCCTTCCCTGGGTTTATGCCGATGCCGCAGCATCAGGAGCAGCTTTCCCCGACTCCAGAAGCTGGGATCCTACTGAAAATTAAATGAAACCGATCTTTTATTTATGGTTTCTCTCCTTT
Source organism: Calidris pugnax (assembly GCF_001431845.1). Taxonomy (NCBI): domain Eukaryota; kingdom Metazoa; phylum Chordata; class Aves; order Charadriiformes; family Scolopacidae; genus Calidris; species Calidris pugnax. Next base: position 3,278,563 of record NW_015090865.1, on the reverse strand, counting down.
CGAAGCGGTACGCGATTAGCATGAAATTCTGGATTCTGGAGTGTGTCCAGAGAAAGTCAATGGAGCTGGTGAGGGGTCTGGAGAGTAAGTCTTATGAGGAGAGGCTGAGGGAGCTGGGGGTGTTCAGCCTGGAGAAAAGGAGGCTGAGGGGAGACCTTATTGCTCTCTCCAACACCCTGAAAGGAGGGTGTAGCCAGGGGGGGTCGGTCTCTTCTCCCAAGGAACAGGTGATGGGATAAGAGGAAACGGCCTCAAGTTGCACCAGGGGAGGTTTAGGATGATATTGGGAATAATTTCTTCACCAAAAGGGTTGTCAAGCCTTGGAAAAGGCTGTCCCAGGTTGAATCACTGGAGGTATTTAAAAAGACGTGTAGATGTGGTGCTGAGGGACATGGTTTAGTGACAGTTTCTGTCAGTGAGGTCGATGGCTGGACTCGATGGGACGGGCCCTTTCTACTTAGGCAATTCCATGATTCTAACTCGGGAAAATTGCGATGGCTAAGGTGAAAAAAAAGCAGAGATGCCAAGTTCATCTGTAATACGAGCTTGTTTGAGTCCATCTTTCTATTTTCACAGACCTAATTAACCTCCTCAGCCGAGCTCCGAGAAGAACCCGCTATCTGCCTTCCCTGGGTTTATGCCGATGCCGCAGCATCAGGAGCAGCTTTCCCCGACTCCAGAAGCTGGGATCCTACTGAAAATTAAATGAACCCGATCTTTTATTTATGGTCTCTCTCTCCTTCCGAAGCGGTACGCAATTAGCATGAAATTCTGGATTCAGGCGGGTGGGGGAGGGGGAAAATCTCCTCAGCCGCCACTGTCGCCAGCCCTGAGAGCCTGGAAGGCAGCCTCCGGGGCGGGAGAACACCCATTGATGGCCTCGGGGGTCCGTAAGTCTTGTGAGGAGAGGCTGAGGGAGCTGGGGGTGTTCAGCCTGGAGAAAAGGAGGCTGAGGGGAGACCTTCTTTCTACAACTGCCTGAAAAGAGGGTGTAGCCAGGGGCGGTCGGTCTCTTCTCCCAAGGAACAGGGGATGGGATAAGAGGAAACGGCCTCAAGTTGCACCAGGGGAGGTTTAGGATGGATATTGGGAATAATTTCTTCACCAAAAGGGTTGTCAAGCCTTGAAAAAGGCTGCCCCTGGTTGAATTGCTGTCCCTGGAGGTATTTAAAAAGATGTGGTGCTGAGGGACATGGCTTAGTGATGGTTTCTGTCAGAGTGAGGTCGGTGGCTGGACACGATGATCACAAAGGGCCGTTTCTATTTAGGCAATTCCATGATTCTAACTCGGGAAAATTGCGTTGCTCCCAATTTTGCTATTTCACACGTGCTTTTAAGGCTCTTCCATCCCCCCGAGAGAGCTTTATTTTATTAGAAAAAGGACCGATGCTGGCATTCACCCACACTCGGGGCGTTATGTCCAGCACCTGGCGCCCAGCTGTCAGGCTGCCCCACGCCGGGCCGCTCCCCTCTCTGCCAGCCCTTGCTCCCCGCTTCGGGCGGGTGGGCGAGGGGGAAAATCTCCTCCAGCCCTGAGGGGCTAGAGGGAAGCCTCCGGGCGCCACAACACCCATTGACGGCCGCGGGGGGCCCTCAGGCCCGGGCCGTACCTCAGACGGGGTCCCCGCCGCCCCGCATGCGCAGAGCCCCCCCCACCTCCGCCCCATCGCCTTGCGCAGGCGCCGGTGGGGCCCGGCGGTGCCCGCCCGCGGCCTTGCCATGGCGAGCGGCTGCGGGGCGGCAGAGGAGGAAGATGCGGCTACCGAGCCG